>NC_025994.2:99838594-100088594 GCF_000442705.2 Elaeis guineensis | reverse complement strand
AAGGTCATATCATTCCTTACATACTCTTCTTATTTAAGTCATGAGATTTTTCCATCAATTCAAATGCATTCACAAGCACCACAATCAGCCAATAGTCAACTCAAACAAACCCATGCTATAACAGGCTCCGATAATATTTTAACAATTCAGGACCTTACTTAAAAATGCTAGATACTATATATATGTTGTAGTGCTGCTAATTTACATAGGTCATGGGCTATGTCTATTTTGATACCATTTTAACAATCTAAATTTTCACTTAGATTATTAAAATGTCCCTTTCATATTATGATATCTTAGGTCATATTATGACATCTTAGGCTATATTATGTCACAAGATGTCATAATTTTTTTCAAAAGATAGGAATATTTTCATCATACAAAATTTTTAAATGAAAAAGTCGATATGTAAGTATTAAATGCATATTGAAAAATTGTGACTAGATGGACCAATCGGACAAGACGGTGTGCTCTACATCAGATTTTTTACACCGCTCACGGTGTATAAAGAATTTCTCTATAGACGATACCTATGGTAGAATGGCCCAGTTATGTCTCAGGCTCAGGGCATGACAGTTGATGTGCCGGTGTGAAAATCTTGTTGCGAGAGGATGTGTGGTGTAGACTCATACTATAAGTGCATCAGTAGTGGTGGGAGTGGGATCAATTGCCAGTTCTGTAGGTTAATTTGGAAAGTTATGGTGCCTAAGAAGGTTAAAGTATTCATGTGGCTTTCCCTCACAAACAGGTTAAATAGAAGAGAAATCCTACCAAGGGAAGGATGGAGGGCAAGTGCCGGATGCCCCTAGTGTGGTTCCTATTTTGAGACTTCTACTCATCTTTTTATTAGATGTCCATTTGCCCGAGCACTGTCAACTCCTCTCTCTTTGTGCTCGCGTGAAAGCTTGTTTTATTTGGGCTTGGTCCAACATAGGCTGGCCAAAACCAGCTGCTTAGGCCCCTCATTGTGTGTCGGCACGTGATATGGGGGAGAAAGACTTGCGATGCGAGTCATCCTCCTCCATCAAATAAAGAGATTGTAGGGCTCGTCGACTCCAATGAAAACCCTAGGACTCGATGTATAAAATGTAACATCCCATCCTCAATTGGGCCCAGAATCAAGCCCAAAACCCAAACCCATATAAAAAAAAAAAGGAAAAGGAACAGAACGGGAAGAGAATCTTAGGATCTTCGGAGCCCAGGGACCTCTATAAATAAGCCTCTCCCTCTCTCAAGAACCTCCACCGGCGATCTTCAAGCTTAATTCCTCCCCTTTTTCTCCATGGAAGTAGCGGCAGCCTCTTCTCGTGTTCATCAAAAATTGAAGGTCGAAGAGGCCACCGGAGCTCAGGTAAGGCTCTAAATTTTCTTCCTCTCCCTCTTCTCTTTCTTTCCATGGCTTTAGACCCTCACCGGCCGTCGGGATCATCGAAAAATTCATGTAAAGGGCGAATCCTGTTTTGCTCTGTTTCGACCGGACTCTTTTCTCTCTTTTTCGGCCACCGGCACCGTCGGTTGCGGCATCTCACTCCCAAGATCGGACCCTCATATCTCTCTCTCTCTTCCCTGAAGGTATGGGCTGCTGGTGACCGACCAATGATCGAAAAATAAAAGAAAAGTAGCGATCCCCTATTTTCCGATCTCTTCTTGATTCTCGTCGGTCGAACCTTGCCGCCGGCCGTCCCTTGCTCCACCGCCGCCTCCACCTACTGTCGGACCTCCGACGAAGCCGCCGCCTTCGCCGGAGTCGAGCCACTGAACCCTCTCTGGTCCTCCCCCTGTTTCGGCCAAGGGAGGCCGCGGGAAGAAAAGAAAAGAAGAAGGAAGAAGAAGAAGAAAAGAAAAAAAAAGAAAAAGAAAAGAAAAAAAAAGAAGAGAAAAAGAGAAAGAAAAAAATAAAAATAAAATAAAATAAAAAGAAGAAGAAGAGAGAAAAATTTTCTCTCTCTCCTCTCTCTACCTTCTCTCTCTAGATTCTCTCTCTATTTTCTCTCTCTAGATCTTTTTTTCTTTTTGTGAATTTTATCTCTCTAGAATCTTTTTCTCTCTCTCTGATTTCATCACAGATCCTAGGATAAATTTGAAATAAAAATAAGATAATTTGAGATTACTCCAAAATTCGTGCAGTAGATTTGATCCCAGCTCGATCCTATTCGAAATTTATAACATTTGATTCATATTGAGTCATCCTGATAGGACCTCTGATGATCTCGATCATGATTGCCTCATCTGAAGGATACAAAGATTTCTCTCTCTAGAATTTTCTCTCTCTTCATGGATTTTTTTCTCTCTAGAAGTCTTATGAATCAGTGAAGGATCCAAATACTTAGATAAATTCTAATTTTGATTAATCCTAAGAGATGTCCTTGATTTGTGTTATCAGGATCGATTATCGGTAATTTCTCTATATGTGATTTTTATATTGATCAGGATCATGAAGAGATGATTGTCTGCATATGATATCCAATAGAATATTTTGTTAGAAAAATTCATAAATCAAAGAAGAACATTGATTTCTGTGCTTGGATCAGTCACCGATAAAGGTAAGAATTTCTATACATGATCATCATTATATATGTTATTTTACCGTTGGTTTTATCTCATTGATTTTGCATCATTGGATTTGAGATCGATGAATTTGTTATATCTGAGACACTGTTATTTATTTATGTGATTTTGAGCATGAGTATGTTATATCAATACATATGTATGTTCGATTGATGGTATGATTATATGGGTATGACATATTTATTACACTGTAAAATTTGAATTGATTAATGAAGTCAAATATTATAATTTTATGAAAATAAAAAGAAAGAAAATTTTGGTTTGGACTGGCCTTGTCATGTGGAATAGCCTACCAGGAGCTTATGCCTGGGACAACCCCCACAGACTTATGTGTGGAAGAATCTGATCCGAGAAAGATCATGAATGATTTGATCCGAGAAAGATCATGGCCACTTTGATCCGAGAAAGATCATGAATATTTCGATCCGAGAAAGATCACAGAAATTGATCCGAATAAAAGATCGTCGCATGATCCTGGTAGTCCAAAGCCAAAGCCAAAAAGAAAAGGATTAAAGATAATGTGATAATAGAAGAAAATGGAAAGATAAGATATGAAACAATCGTTGAATAAAATTGTTTCACTTATTTAACATATGATGGTGCATCTCTTTTGATAAAACAGATAATCTATAAATGTTTGTAGTATTCTGGACAATGAACATCGGCTTTTATGTGTTATTGCTTATTTTTATTTTCAGATTATATTATTATATTGGTGTGATATGAAAATTCTTACTAGGCTGTAAAGCTCACCCCCCCTTTATCTTTCTTTTCTTCTCAGAGTTACAAGATGTCCATGGTTGGCTATTACTTGGATTTACGGATGAGTATAAGGATAAATAGAGTGTCATAGTATCTGATCAGAGAATTGAAGAATTTAATTTGTAATTATACAAGGTTTTACGAATTATTGCTGAAATTAATTATTATGGATGTTAAGGTTGTAACGATTTAATTTGGCCTTGCATATTCTTTAGGGCTTGCTCTAAGGAGTGTGCGGCCATCACGTATCCGACCTGGGTTTTGGGTTTGGGGCGTGACAGAATGGTATCAGAGCTTAGGTTATAATCATTGGAGATTATGATATAAGTGATTAGGATCTGATAAAATGATATTAGAGCTTAAGTTTAAGTCACTAGGGATTATGAAGAGATATCAAAACTTTATGCATGATCAATAGGATGTGATAGAGTGAAATCAGAGAATATGATAAATAGTACTAGAGCTCAAGTTTAAGGTCACTAGGGATTGTCATATAAGTGATACCAAAATTTTGAGATTATAATCAATAGAGTATGATAAATAATATCAGAGTTTAAGGTTATAATCATTAAGGATATAATAGAATGATATTACAAATTAGGTTATGATCATTAGAGAATATGATTTAAGTGATATTTGAGTTTAAGGTTATAATGATTCAGAATTGTAATTTTAGTGATATCTGAACTTAGGTTATGATCATGAGGAACATGATAGATATAAAAGAGAAGATTCAATATTTAGATTGCGAATCAATAGATATTAAGATGAAATTATGCATAAGTGGCATATGATATCTATAATAGAATTAATGAGTTATATCTTAGATTTCAATTAGTAAGGTTAACCTATGTATGAAAAGAGTTGACCTTGGAATAAAGTGGGAGGTATTGATAAGTTATGTTGAGTATACTAGATGATTTTGGAATGTAAAACTTATATGATTAAAGATCATGATATTTTTTTTAATTTTGATGATAATTGTCTGAGCATTATGAATTTTGGACTTATCAAAAGAAAGTTAATTAGGGTATGGTCTAAGAAGAAATTACATCATATGAGAGAGAAATATTTTTGAATACTAAACCTATAAGAGGATCATATATGAAACTCAATCTTAGATGAAAAAAATATATATATATATACTTAAATTTTATTATGAGAATATGAGATACACATTTTGATGAAATCTTTGGTTACTCAAAATATCATATTCTGAATATGATTCCTTGATCTTTCAAGTTGCATTGAATTTCAAGTCAAAAAGTTTACTTTTCTAAGTGGATCAAAAGTATTTTGATATTGTTGTTAAATTAAAGAAGAAAATTTATTTTGTCAGAGTATGATATACAGGTTATGATGGAATCTTTAATAATTCATATCACTATTTTTGGATTAGATTTTTTTGTGATTGTTGAAGATGGTGAAGTGTATTAATTATTCAAGTCAAAGTTTAGATTTTTTTTTAAAATTAAACTAAGACATCTTGTTAGTGTTAAATTTTGAATGACTTATACAAGGGACAAGATTTTGTATGGATTTATCGATTAATATTAAGGGTTGTGATGAAGAGAGCTCTATAAGAAATAATCAAGTTGATTCTACTTAAGGATGTTGGCTTGAGTTCTTCTAGTTTGTCAAGTTAGAATTAATTCTTTTAAAAATAAAAGAAGATTGATTTAGAAATTATCTAAATGATTGTAAGGTAAATCTAAGGTTAACTCCAATCGATTCTAGACATGTTGGATTCTTGTAGAGTGATGAAACTTATGCAATGATTTCAAATATAGGAAGTGGATCAAGATTTAATTTTTATATGCTATACCCAAAGGTAGTAAAGATAAAGAAACTTAAAATTTTATCGTAAGTCTTATATGAAATTTGAAGGTTGGATCTATCCTGGATTGATCTAACATATAAGGATATTTTTATCTTTGATAGACTTATATAATTTGATAAATTAATATCAGAGTCCGCAGCAAAGCATGGTGGATTAAATTGATTAGAAATATTAATCTTTTAAATCAAAAGATATTATGATAAAATACATTAGTTGCAAATAAGGAAGGATTTTATTGATAATGAAAGGATGCTATAAATTTTGATCTAATCTGATCATAACTGGATAATTTTTGTCAGTAGATCATTTCATTGTAGATAATGCCAAGAAATTTTAGTTATCTCAAGTTTATTAACAGCTTGATAGTTCTGATATTAGTTCAAACTTAGAATGTCCTGACATAGATCTCATTTTTTTAAAAAAAAAAGTTAATAATGTTACTTGGACTGATATAGAAGATTGAAGTTTTCTTAAGATGAGAGTCTACATATAAAATTTGTTGGAAGGTCAAGAGAAGAAAGAAATCGATGATTGTAAAGAGTGCCCGATGTTTGACCTTTATTTATATTCTATCAAGGGTAGTCTGAGATAATTATGAATTTCGAGTGAAATATATTAGACAAATAACGGTGGTATATTAATACAAGTCCAAAATGTTACAGTTCTTCAAAAAGTTGAGAAATCAATATGAATGGATGAGTTTGAAATTTCAAATAATTTTTGTTATAACAAGATCATGAGAAATAAATAATATATATATGATATTATCGTAAGCTTGTGAATGACATGAAGAATGTATACTTTGAAATAGATATGTCGAACGACATAACTTAATTTCGAGGATGAAATTATTTGAAGGGGGGAGAATGTAACATCCCGTCCTCAATTGGGCCCAGAATCAAGCCCAAAACCCAAACCCATATAAAAAAAAAAAGGAAAAGGAACAGAATGGGAAGAAGACTCCCGATGGGAGTCTTCTTCTCCGGTGAATCTCGGATGGAAAGGGAATCTTAGGACCTTCGGAGCTCTAGGGACCTCTATAAATAAGCCTCTCTCTCTCTCAAGAACCTCCACCGACGATCTTCAAGCTTAATTCCTCCCCTTTTTCTCTGTGGAAGCAGCGACAGCCTCTTCTCGTGTTCACCAAAAATTGAAGGTCGAAGAGGCCCTCGGAGCTCAGGTAAGGCTCCAAATTTTCTTCCTCTCCCTCTTCTCTTTCTTTCCATGGCTTTAGACCCTCACCGACCGTCGAATTCGTCGGAAAATCCATATAAAGGGCGAATCCTATTTTGCTCTGTTTCGGCCGGACTCTTTCCTCTCTTTTTCGACCACCGGCGCCGCCGGTTGCGGCGTCTCACTCCCAAGATTGGACCCTCATATCTCTCTCTCTCTTCCCTGAAGTTATGGGCCGCTGGTGACCGGCCAATGATCGAAAAATAAAAGAAAAGTAGCGATCCCCTGTTTTCCGATCTCTTCTTGATTCTCGCCGGTCGAACCTTGCCGCCGGCCGTCCCTTGCTCCACCGCCGCCTCCACCTACTGCCGGACCTCCGACGAAGCCGCCGCCTTCACCGGAGTCGAGCCACTGAACCCTCTCTGGTCCTCCCCCTGTTTCTGCCAAGGGAGGCCGCGGGAAGAAAAGAAAAGAAGAAGGAAGAAGAAGAAGAAGAAAAGAAAAGAAAAGAAAAAGGAAAAAGAAAAAGAAAAGAAAAAAAAAGAAGAGAAAAAGAGAAAGAGAAAAATAAAAATAAAATAAAAAGAAGAAGAAGAGAGAAAAATTTTCTCTCTCTCCTCTCTCTACCTTCTCTCTCTAGATTCTCTCTCTATTTTCTCTCTCTAGATCTTTTTCTCTTTTTGTGGATTTTATCTCTCTAGAATCTTTTTCTCTCTCTGATTTCATCATGGATCCTAGGATAAATTTAAAATAAAAATAAGATAATTTGAGATTACTCCGAAATTCGTGTAGTAGATTTGATCCCAGCTCGATCCTATTCGAAATTTATAACATTTGATTCATATTGAGTTATCCTGATAGGACCTCTGATGATCTCGACCATGATTGCCTCATCTGAAGGATACGAAAATTTCTCTCTTCACTTTCTCTCACTACTTTTTCTCTCTAGAATTTTCTCTCTCTTCATGGATTTTTTTCTCTCTAGAAGTCTTATGGATCAGTGAAGGATCCAGATACTTAGATAAATCCTAATTTTGATTAATCCTAAGAGAGGTCCTTGATTTGTGTTATCAGGATCGATTATCAATAATTTCTGTATATGTGATTTTTATATTGATCAGGATCATGAAGAGATGATTGTCTGCATATGATATCGAGTGGAATATTTTGTTAGAAAAATTCATAAATCAAAGAAGAACATTGATTTCTGTGCTTGGATCAGTCACCGGTAAAGGTAAGAATTCCTGTACATGATCATCATTATATATGTTATTTTACCATTGGTTTTATCTCATTGATTTTGCATCATTGGATTTGAGATCGATAAATTTGTTATATCTGAGACACTGTTATTTATTTATGTGATTTTGAGCATGAGTATGTTATATCAATACATATGTATGTTCGATTGATGGTATGATTATATGGGTATGACATATTTATTACACTGCAAAATTTGAATTGATTAATGAAGTCAAATATTATAATTTTATGAAAATAAAAAGAAAGAGAAATTTAGTTTGGACTGGCCTTGTCATGTGGAATAGCCTGTCAGGAGCTTATGCCTGGGACAGCCCCCACAAACTTATGTGTGGAAGAATCTGATCCGAGAAAGATCATGAATGATTTGATCCGAGAAAGATCATGAATGATTTGATCCGAGAAAGATCATGGCTACTTTGATCCGAGAAAGATCACAAAAATCGATCCGAATAAAAGATCGTCGCATGATCCTGGTAGTCCAAAGCCAAAGCCAAAAAGAAAAGGATTAAAGATGATGTGATAATAGAAGAAAATGAAAAGATAAGACATGAAACAATCGTTGAATAAAATTGTTTCACTTATTTAACATATGATGGTGCATCTCTTTTGATAAAACAGATAATCTATAAATGTTTGCAGTATTCTGGACAATGAACATCGGCTTTTATGTGTTATTGCTTTTTTTTTTTCAGATTATATTATTATATTGGTGTGATATGAAAATTCTTACTGGGCTGTAAAGCTCACCCCCCTTTATCTTTCTTTTCTTCTCAGAGTTACAAGATGTCCATGGTTGGCTATTACTTGGATTTACGGGTGAGCATAAGGATAAATAGAGTGTCATAGTATCTGATCAGAGAATTGAAGAATTTAATTTGTAATTATGCAAGATTTTACGAATTATTGCTGAAATTAATTATTATGGATGTTAAGGTTGTAACGATTTAATTTGGCCTTGCATATTCTTTAGGGCTTGCTCTAAGGAGTGTGCGGCTATCACGTATCCGACCCGAATTTTGGGTTCGGGGCATGACAGCCCTACTCTCTTCCCTTGTCATGCCGCAAATCCTGATCAACCACTAGTAAATCATTTTGGCCCTCCCTTGTTTGCCATTGAGAAGTGTAAATGATCCACCATCAATACCTCATCAGAGTCAAGGTTAGGGTGTCTAGTCTTTCTCCTCCTCCCTTCTCGTATCTTAAGGCCATTATTTCTAGCCGGACTAGCACCAAATAGTCGCTGGAATCCATGAATGCAAGCTGCCCCTGTTTTGTGCTTTTCTCTCCCCTATTTCAGATTTGTTCCACCTGATCCTCTATTATTCAGGGTCAAGGCTTATGGCAGAGCTCTACTCAAGCTCTGGTGCACTCGAGCCTTGGCCACCGGCTGGTGAGCTGGAATACTCCAACGTACATTCCTTATTTTGAGCTAACCGAGCATAAGGTTTTCATTTTCTTTTCCACCGGCCACATGGTCGTTTCTGCCGCACAGGATCTTCACCGCGGGTCGGACGTTAGGTGGCACTGCCGTTGCCAATGCCAAGAATAAGAATGGAAAAAAAGGGAAAAGAAAAAAATATATATTTACAATATATATATATATATATATATATATATATATATATTTTTTTTTTTTTTTTTTTTTTTTTTTCCTACAATCTCTATTTGTGTTGGGCGAAATCTAGCAAAGGGATCCTCTCCTGTGATTTTTGACAATACTAGTAGGGAGAATCCTGACCCTTGGCCATCAAGTGGCATCTGGACTCTATCTTGACCCTTATCAAACACAACTAGTTTTGGTCGCCCTTACTCTCTATCAAACACAATATATTCTTTCTTCCTTTCTACAATCTCTCTTTGAGTTGGACGAAATCTAGCAAAGGGATCCTCTCCTGTGATTTTGGACAATATTAGTAGGAAGAATCCTAACCCTTGACCATCAAGCGGCATCTGGACTCTATCTTGACCCTTATCAAACAAAACTAGTTTTGGTCACCCTTGCTCTCTATCAAGCTAGCTATATCCTGATCTAATCATCATCAGATGAAGTTATCATGATGATCGGATTGACCCGAGCTATTGGGCATTACCACCTAACCAACTATGCTCCATCCTCTTATGCTTGCTCTCTTCTCTACTATTTCTCTCATTCTCTCTCTACATGGTTAATGGACCCATGGATGTCCATACAACTAGAGAAGCTTAAAATGATCGTTGACCCTATAAGGGATCCGAATCAATGGTATGCAACCCTAGGAGGAGATTTCAGACCAATTTATCATTATTATCTACCATAATATATAGATGGTTATGATTACTCTCATGATGAAATCTAGCTCTATAGGTGTAGGCAAGAAAGTGCTGAGCAAAACACTTTGCCTTTGAGTTTGTAGATCAAAGAGTGGATCAATGAGGTGGTACTTGAGATTGATAGAGATAAGGATCCCTATACATTATCGTCTATATGTATGTATATATTTTTGTATCATGTATGATGACTTTTGGTTTTGCATTAGATGATTATTCTTATCAATGGATTGCTGATGTGAATATATAAATATATGCTTCTTTATTGTACACATGCATCGTATGTTGATTGCTTGAAATAAGATGTCAAGTATTTTGAAATTAGCCAAGAAATATGGTATGAAGTTTTTTTATTTTTGACAAGGATAAAATTGAAAGATTTGATGATTGAGTAAAAAAATTTGGACTGGCCATAATATGGATTGCCAGTCATAGGTCAAATCATTACACTTTGGATTGTCATCGTGGACTAAATCATGACTCTTTGATTATCACTATGGGCCACTGTGCAAATATTTTGGTTTGTCGATGCAATTTGAAGCATGGATATTATGGTTTGCCACCGCAGGCCGAAGTGTAAATATTATAATTTACAACCATAGACCAAAACATCGATTACAATTTGCTAGTCACGGATTGAAGCATGACCTTTGATAGTCCAAATTTTGGAAAGATAATTATTGATTAGAAATCTGAATTATAATGAAAGATAAGATATATGAAACTATTATTGAACAAAAGCTTTAGCTTGATGATATATCTGGTATAGTTTCCTAAATAAGATATATTTTTGATGACTCATATTTATGTGTACATAATTATGTGGGTTCATTTGAGCTATGCTGAATAATCAGTTTGAGGGTTTATGATTTTTTTCCTGCATGTTGATATGATTTAAAGCTAATCTTTAGTATGATGTGATTCAGGATTTAAAGCCATGTTGAATTATCAATATGAGGTTTTATGATTTTTATCTTCATTTTGATATGATTTAAAGATTCTTTATTTTTAAGTTTACTTGATTTATATTGATGTCAGTGTGGGAAGATTCTTGTTAGACTATAATGCTCACACAATCTCTTTCTTTTTCCTTTTAGAGTCGCAGGATGCATACTCTCGAATGGGTTGGCATAAAGTTCGAGTATTAGAGTTATTAGTTAGTTGATGTTCTAATACTTGATCAATTTTGTAATTGAGTAGACTCTTCTAATGATGGATTTATTTAGTTAAATTATTGTGATTAAATTAATTATTCTGGTGCTATTGGAAACTTTGTTTATTTTAGAGACCTTCTATAATCTTTAGGGCAACGCTCTAAGATTCAGGCTAGCTGATCTGAGAGGTGGGTTCGGAACATATGACAGTTTAAGCCTTAGAGGCATGTCTCAAAAGAGTCAAAACTTCACCTTGGTCTACATGGAGGAGAATGCAACTCAATCTAAGAAAAGGTTGGGATTAGTTACTCATGGCACTCAAGTGGAATAGTTGGCAGGAGAGGAACTCAAGGACCTTCTCGAAAAGGAGAATCTTGGTTTGCTCGGTTCTTCAGAAAACCGTATACTCCTTTATCATGTGGGGAAGTCTTTGTAAAACCCAAACCTCTGATAGACGTGCGGTGGACTTGGACGTAGGTGCTCTTCAGTATTTTTTTAGGAAAAAGTGCTCTTTCAGTATGAGCTTGGTGGGATCCATCATCCATGGAGTTGTTAGTTGTCTATTTCTACTTGGCACCAGTTATTGATGGCCTATAATCCATATATAAATTAGAATTTAGGTGCCTTTCTATTTTAGATGTCAAAAATCACAACTAAATGGGAACCCAAGTACCCTTGTTTTTCCTTAACGAAAGGAAAAACAAGCATAGCCCTCCAATGACAAATCTGGCAAGATATTAGAGGAAAAACAACCACTATAAGAAAAAAATGAACCAAAAAAAAAAAATCTTTTATTTATCTTTAATTTAGCTTAGGTCATTCTCATGTGACTACTATATGTGCATTTCTTAATATCTTGTCCAAATAGATCTGATTACAACTCATCTATATGAGCTGTCAAGAGAAATTTTAACAAGCTGGCCAAACTTAATGCACTGGCGTTAGTGGGACTAAATTTAATCATTCCTAGATTCAGCAGCAAAGCAACTGAACCACATGTTTTTTTTTATTATATATCTTTTTGACAAAAATCACTGGTTTTGCGCTATCTTTTTCCAACATTATTTGGACTTCATTTGTTAATTTGTTCTTGCATGTCATTTGGGTTAACTTTCCATCAGTGAATCTTCTCATGATTCCTAAATTATAAATGAATTAAATCCTCCCATGTCTAGGCCATCCATCACGAGAGAGAAGGGCTTGGTTGGAGGGTAAAATGATCATTGCATAAACTGATATTTTGACCAAGTGCAATGGTATGACTAGTGAAATCAGCTATATATTTTTTCAATAGGAAGTCTCGACATTGACTTTAAGACGGTACTGGTCCCTCATGACAACTAGGTTTTGATAATTCACCGTACTTGACGGTTTTGCACTATTTTTTTCCAACATTAATTGTTCGTTCTTGCCCGTCATTTGTGTTAACTTTCCATCAGTGAATGTTCTCATGATTCCTAAAATTGTAACTGACTTAAATCCTCCCATGTCTAGGCCATCCATCACGAGAGAGAAGGGCTTGGTTGGAGGGTAAAATGATCATTGCTCATTCACCATGCTTGATGGTGTTGCATTATCTGTTTCCAACATTACTTTTGGACTTCATTTGTTGGTTCTTGCATTTCTTTTTTGAATGGAGTTTGTTCTTGCACGTCATTTGGGTAACTTTCCATTAGTGGCGTAGAAAGGGGTTTTTGACTCTGTTGGTTTATCACCTGTTCATCCCTGTGATGTGGCCTGTCATGTTTGTTTGTCACCAATTTTATCTGTAAAACTCCACAATCTCTCTGGACTTCTTTATGTCACTTTTCTCCTTGATTTTCTAATAAAAGCCGGGTGGTCTCACCTCCCAAAACCCAAAAAAAAAAAAAAATCCCATCACATCACAGAGAAAAGGGTTTGGTTGGAGGGTACCACGATGATTATTAGTTTCAATTTTACTCTTGTCCTAATTTTATGATATATAATTTATTATTTGATAATTTTTATTGATATATAAAAAAAAATATATCAATAATTAATTGCGACTGATTGTTTGATCAAGTGTAATGGTATAACTAGTAAACACTGAAACGGGCGGAAGGGGGCAAAAAAAAAAAAAATGGACATGCACCAACTAAAATCTCTCCAATACTTACTTACGTAAAACATCAACAAAGGATCAACATGCCAGGAAAAGAAATTTAATCCACCCTTTCAATAAATTGAAATTTGACTGACACTAAAATAACCTATAAAGAAGCTAGCTACAGCCACTTCCTCTTATTTATATACATTTACATAGGCAGGCTGGCTTTTGTTGCATGCATTCTGCCCCTGTGGATTCTAAGATGAGGCCATGTTCCTCCCTTTCTCTCTCTCTTTTCTTCTTTCTCTTCTCTTCTCTCAACATCCAACACTGTATAGCAACGGATAACATCTCTTCAAGGCGGTCCCTCTCTGAAAACCAGACCATAGTGTCCAAAGAAGGCAACTTTGAGCTGGGGTTCTTCACACCAGGTAACTCTCGTAACTACTACGTGGGCATCTGGTACAAAAAAATTCCAGTCCAAACTGTAATCTGGGTGGCGAACAGAGCAACCCCCATCACCAACACCTCCTCTGCGGAGTTCAAAATCTCAGAAGATGGCAAGCTATTCCTTCTCAGTAGTTCCAAAATCCTAGTTTGGTCATCCAACTCAACTCCATCAACCTCTGATTCCACGGCTGCAGTGCTTCTTGACACCGGAAATCTTGTTATAAGAAATGGGTGGAACACTACAATTTGGCAGAGTTTTGATCACCCGACCGACACACTCATGCCAGGAGGATGGATTGGAGTTAACAAGATCACAGGGGAGTATCAGAGCGTCACTTCATGGGAGAATCCTGAGAACCCTGCCCCCGGGCCTTTCACTCTAAGTCTGGAGAATGGTAGGTCCAAGCAGTTTGTATTGCTGTGGAATTATTCTGAAATTTATTGGAGCAGCGGGCTGTGGAATGGCCAGTACTTCCCTGAAGTACCTTCTGCCAATAAAAACACTCCCTTCAACGTCACCTTCGTCGACAACGAGCAGCGGACATATGGCATGTATACCATCCTCTATAGTTCTTTCATTACTCGTACTGTGATTGGTTCATCTGGGCTATTAATGCAATGGTATTGGCTAGACAGCACCCACGAGTGGCTGTCAATCTCTTCTCTACCTTTGCCTCAATGTGATGTCTACTCTCTATGTGGTACTTTTGGTATCTGCGACCAGAAAAGCTCGGATAACATTTGCAGGTGCTCCTATGGTTTCGAACCAGCTTCAATGAAAGAATGGGAGCTTAAGGTTTGGAGCTCAGGGTGTGTGAGGAAAACCAGTTTGCAATGCAGTAGAAAAAGCTCGGCCGGTGAAGAAGGGGATAGATTCCTTGAGATGACCAATATGAGATTGCCTGCCAATCCACACAATTTGACTGTTGGGAGTGCAAAATACTGTGAACAGGCTTGCTTGAACAACTGCTCTTGTAACGCATATGCTTATGTGAGTGGATGCTCATTTTGGATTGGGGACCTTCGGAACCTTGTTCAACTCTACGATGGGGATAGTGGAGCTGGTACTCTTTATCTCCGGCTCGCTGCTTCTGATTTCCCAGGTTCGGGTAGCTCGCATAAGTTGGTAATTGATCTAACTCTTAGTGTCATCGGTGGGATTCTTGGCATCTTGTGTGTTCTTCTTGGACTATTTTGGGCATTTCAAAGGAGTAAACGAATTCGGATGGCAAAACAAGTTGAGAGTTCTTTGATTCTGTTTACTTATGGCGATATGCAGCGTGCGACCAAGCACTTCTCTGAGATGTTGGGCAGTGGTGGGTTTGGCTCTGTTTTTAAAGGGACATTAGTTGACTCAACCGATGTAGCTGTGAAGAAGCTTGAAGGCTTGAGGCAAGGAGAGAAGCAATTCCGAACCGAAGTGAGCACATTGGCTGCTATTCAACATGTCAATCTGGTTCGCCTTCGCGGTTTCTGCTCCGAGGGCAGCAAAAGGCTTCTGGTTTATGAGTTCATGTCAGGAGGTTCCCTAGCCTATCACCTCTTTCAAAACAATTCCGCAGTTCTCTGCTGGAAGATGAGGTATCAAATTATTCTCGGGATTGCGAGAGGATTAACCTACCTCCATGAGAAGTGCCGGGAGTGCATCATACACTGCGACATAAAGCCAGATAACATACTTCTAGACAAGGACTTCTGCGCCAAAGTTGCAGACTTTGGCATGGCGAAGCTCGTCGATCGTGACTTCAGCAGGGTACTAACAACCATGAGGGGAACTGTTGGCTATCTCGCACCCGAGTGGATCTCAGGCCTGCCGATCACCTCCAAGGTTGATGTCTACAGCTTTGGGATGATGCTCTTTGAGCTGATATCGGGCCAGCGAAACACAATGCACTCCGTGGATGGTAGCAAAATCTTTTATCCTTCGTGGGCTGCAACAAAGATTATTGAAGGCGATATATTTAGCTTACTAGACCATAGATTGAATGGTGCCGCTGACATTGAAGAGCTAACCAGAGTCTGTAGAGTTGCTTGCTGGTGCATTCAAGACTCTGAAGGTCACAGGCCAGCAATGGGACAGGTGGTGCATATCCTAGAGGGAGTCCTGGTGGTGAGCATGCCGCCACTTCCTAGGGCTCTTCAGCATCTCACGGAAGATCAGAGCCACATTCATAATCATTTGTCATCCACTGAGTACGAAGATGCACTTGATCAATCTCTGGATTTCAATCATTAAGTCTCAAGCTATAAAGGGCACCTGAATCTCTCCCGAGCATATCAAGAATATATAACATGTTGAAGTAGAGCTTATTGCTGTCATGATCCTTAAGATGAATGTGTATATGAGGGTGTAATGTTCTATAGTGGCTGTAGTATCTATTTAGTGGCATAAATGAGTTTCCAACTCATCACTTTTTAAGCATTAGTGATAAAGATATCTTAGATACATGCGTAAGCTCTACGTAAAAGTAAAACAGAAGATACATGAATAAGCTGGCAACTACCGGACGTCTCACTTATTGAAGACAGTGTTTGAGGTCTTCTTATCTATTTATTTTCAAGACATTTATTTCACAGTTTCTTAGTTTTACTGAACTACATCAACAATCAAACAACATGCACATACGTCTATGAAGAAGGAGAAGAAGCAGAAAAAGATATGCACATATGTTTATGAAGCTCTTGGACCAGCCAGCTCAGGGGATCATACCCTGTGGATATTTTCTTGATTACAAGTATATATATTTTTTTAAAGTATAAGAGAGGTAAATTTGTCTAATTTGATTGGAAAGAAGGAAGATTTTTTTCAATCCACTTAACTTAAATCTTTCAAAAGAGAATTTGAAGAAGATGAAAGAATTACGAAACTAGGACTTAAATCTCTCTTTTTATACCCCATAAATTATGATACATATATAGCCCCTACTTATACTAGTGAGATCCTCTCTTGCATAATTTGAGAGGCATATCTAGAAAGAGAGGCATATCTAGGAAGTGAGATCCTCTCCTAGAATTCTAGGAGTTCTCTTCCCTATTTTTCGATTTTCTTCTTCCTTTTTTTTGACCACCGGTGCCACCACCCCTTCATACATGAGCCTCCACAATAGGAACATGGCCATCACTGAGCAAGATGATGCCAAAATCCATCAAAAGCTAAGATCCACTATTTTTCTATTTTGGTATTGTTGCGGCCAATCTCCTCGTCGCCGGGAATGAGCACCTGCAAGAGAAGTCCACACTGACCAGAGATGCCTCCGGCGGGGACCCTCTGACGGTCAAATCAGAGAGGAGACTAGGCAACAGTAGAAAAGAATCAGGGGCTCAGCAGGAGAGAGAAAAAGCGAGAGAGTCCAGGAGCTTCGAAAAAACCTCTCCAACACTGTTGCCTTCCCCGTTTTTATAGTAGAGCTCGGCGTGGTCCCGCCATTAATGGCGCACAATCGGGGAGTTGTCAAATCGCCGGAGGCTGTCAGAGTCGCTGCGGCCTGACAAGTCGTCGTAGGCTGTCAAATCACTGGGGCTGACCTATGTCCTAGGCAAGATGATGTCCCCAGGGTGGTCACGTCGCATGTCCTTGTCAGGACAGCAGTCCATAGCAGTCGTACGGCATTTGGGGGAGCTAACCGACCATACGTCGGTATTCGGCTGCGGGACGTCGGGTGAAGACCCAGGGACACCGTCGGCTAGTCTGGCGCATTGCTGGAGTCGGACGTCAGCTGCCACCCCCGCCTGACAGTGAGCCGGTAATCTGGGCTCCGCCGCTCGACTAGTCGGGAACAGAATGGGTCTGTCCGACCGACACACCTTCGGTCGGATAATGTCGGCAGCTACTGTCGGCAATCGTCGGTCGGTGCGGTCGGTAGAGTCGGACGTCGGTCGGACAGGTCCGAGGGTGAGTCGGCATAAAAGGGGTCGGTCGGTATATCCCAACAGTTGCCTCCCCCACTCCTGAGTTGGATGTCGTGCTGGCCAGCATTTCCGCGTGGGCGACGGCTTCGAGTGAAAGGAGTGGATATCCATCACATCATGCTCCGACTTTGGCGACCGTACCAATGAACGGTCCGACGTCAGACGTCCCATTGGTGTCAGACGTCTTATTGGTGTCAGACATCCCATTGGGAACAGGAACCGCCGTTTCCGCCGTCTCCTCGGGAACGCAAACTGCCGTCGGTCAGTGAATCTTGAGATGCAATTTTTCCACCACATGGCAGGGGGCCATTGGGCCGAACCTGTTCAGACGGATGGAGGCGACGTGGCTTGACCTGAGGCAGGTGCGTCGAATCGTCGAACCGAGGGAAGGCCCAGATGCTGCCACGTGTCAAGATCTGGGAGACCCTCGTTGGGCATGCTCTCATCCCGACCGTCGAGGGGCACTATATATATAGGATCACCTGTATCCAAAACTCCACTTTTCACAGCCCTGTTGCCGAGACTCTGATCGAGTGGTCCCCTTGTCTCAGGTAGTTGTCCCTGCCTTCCTCCTTGAAAAGTTTTCTCGAAGCCTTTGTCTTTGTCTCCTTGTTTTTTGCTTCCTTGAAATTTTCTTTTTTCTTCTTCCTTATCCTTCTTCTTTGGGACTAGCATCATGGCTAGAACCTCTCCTCGAGGAAGTCAGTCGGGGAACCCGACTGATGATTCTCGATCGACCCCAAAGGTGGAGGTTTCTTCACTTTCTGGGTCAAACGTCGATCGGCTCAAGGAGCAGTACAGCATCTCAGAGCAGTTTCGGCTGTTCGCCCCTAGGATCGACGGTCGGGTTAACAACCCGGCCCCAGACCAGGTGGCTTTCTATATTGAGGACCTCCGGGCCGGTCTTCATTTCCCGATTTCGGAGTTTGTCCGGAACATCTTGGACTATTACAGACTTTGTCCGGTGCAACTGGTGCCGAACTTAGTCCGGCTGGTAGTCAGTTTTGCCTTGTTGTGTCAGTTTTTGCTGACCAATCCTCGTATCTTCCTCTTCCGAGCATTTTTTGTTCTCCGACTCCACCCTAAAGCCCGAGGGTGGTGGTTTTTCAATCCTCGAAAGGGCCTTTCTTTCATCACTGATCTTCCATCGTCAATTTATGGGTGGAAGAACCAGTTCTTTTTTGTTTCCTCTTCACTTCCCTGGGGGTTCCCTTCCCGCTGGGGCGACCCCCTGACTCGGTCGAACGAGAATAGCCAAGTGGAGGCAGACGATCGGGAGAATTTTCTCCGACTCAAAGATATGTCGGTTCCGAAGCAGAGAGAGCTTGTTACCGAACAAGCTCTTTATGATGCCGGCTTGAGCTTGGTCCCCTGCCTAGGTACAATTCGGCCTGTTGACTGTTTCTTAGCTTTTCGTCTATCTCCACATTTGCACTAACTTTTTTGTTGAAATTGCAGGCATGCCACCGAGAATGTGGCTGACGGACATCGAGATTCGGCAACATGTGGTAAAGAAGAGGCCGGCGCCTGGGGCCGGACCTTCATGACCGCCCAAGAGGCCCCAGACATCATCTCCGGCTGCAGCTGTGCAACCAGAACCAGTTATCGCATTGTCGGCACCGGAGGTGCCATCCGAGGTGCAGCCCAAGGAGAGGACAGCGGATGGTGCGGTCGAGGGAGCATCGGTTGTTTCGCCGATGGAGGAGGTTTGGGTCGAAGCTCAGGAGCCCGAACGACCTTCGACGGCTCACGTTGCGGCTTCAGGGGGAGCTCAATCGAGTTCGAGCTTTTCGTCTCTCTTTGACTTTCGGGCCTGGGCGGCCGGACGAGGGAAGGCTCCAATGGCATCGGATGACGACACAAGGTCAGCCGATCGAGCCACGTCATCCGACATCCAGCTTCCCGAAGGAGCGTCGGCCCTGGCCAACCATAATTTGGCCAGGAGGTTGTGCCAGGCAACCATTCTCCCGATCGATCGGGAGATCATGAAGAGTCAGACAGTGTCCAACATGCTTTCTTCCTTCTTCCCAACTATGATCCAGGTGAGCTCCTTTTTCTTTCTCCTCTTCATTATTATTTTCCATCAATTCAGTTTTCTGATAGTCGGCCTTCCACCTGCAGCTGAGCTACAATATATCTGAGCTGGAGGCCGAGTATCGGAGATTCGGTGACGTTCTGGCGGCCTGGAAGAAGAAGGTAGAGGTCGCAGAGGCCGAGAGGGCGATAATGGTCGAGCAGCTAAAGCAGTCGGTCGATCGTGAGGCCCGGCTCGAGGATGAGATTTCCCGCCTCACCGATGCCCTGACTGCCTCGGGGGCCGAACTTCATTCGGCCCGCGAGGAAGCCAGGCGTAAAGGTCATACCGCTCACCGACTGCGATGCGAATGGGATGGTCTCATCGTCGAGCTCGAGGCCGAGCGCGAGCAACTCCGGGTAGGCCTGGAGAATCTCGCCAAGGCTGAAGAGAACTTGTCCACCGCCCAAGCCGATGCAAACATAGCGAAGGAGGAGGCGAAGTCGGTGAGGGAGGCTCTAGGTCAGGCGGTGGAGGACTTCCATGGCTCCGACGAATATCGCGAGGAGCTCTTGGAGAGTGGCTTCGCCTCGTACCGAGTGAGGCACGAGGACGCCCGGGAGGCGGTCCAGGGCTTGTATCCGGAGCTTGATCTCAGCAGCGTCGTTCCCCAGGGTCAGAGGGCCAAGCCGCGGAAGAGGTGGCCGACCCATCGTTAGGAGATCCCACTGCCATGGAGGAAGCCATCCCGGAGCAGGTCACCGAAGGTGAGGCGGCCCCGACCTCCGATCCTACACCGATCCGAGCGGGCACACCGATCGCCCCCAAACTTCTCCCGGTTGAAGAAGTCGACTTCGATGAGTAGTCGGAGCATCTTTTGCTTTTGCTCTTAATTAGTGTACTTGTAATCGGGCTTCGGCCTAATTTTGTAAATTCAGTTCATATTTGAATGAAATTGAAAACTTTTCAACTTTTTTTTCTTTATGCATCCTGAAATGTATCTTGGAATGTATGTTTCGCCGAAATACCCCTGAGTGTATAAGTTGTAGGCCCGACGTACCTTGTTAGGACGTTCGATAGGATCTCGGATAGTTAGTTGAGACAGTCGATAGCGCGCGCCACGATAAGGGCAGAGCGACCTCTGATTATAGATCGGCATTCTGACTGTCGTACGATCCGACGGTCAAGAGTCTAAGTCGAGCATCCGTTGCCCAGACCTGAGTCAGGCATATTTGTCGAGTCGGGTGTCGACCGACCCTTGGGCGTAGCTCTTTGACCCGATCATCTCGTAGAGTCTGAATAGTGTCCGACGCATTCGGTTAAGATGATGATGACAAGTCGGTCATCCGTTGCCCCATTCTTTGTCGGGCGTATACGTCGTGACTTATGATAAACGGTGATAAGCCGAATATCCTTCGATCGATCATGACCTGGTCGGTATGTCGCAAATGCGACGTTGGTCACGTTGGCGTTTTGCCTTTCTTGGCGGGAGCCAAGTTGGCAAGTTAGCCAGTCATCTTGCTCAAGAGTTGACTGTGGAAGGAGCGTGGCTTCAACTTAGGAGGGTTTCATCACCATCGCCGGCCTTCCACCAACATAGATATATCGATTCTCGTAAGAGTCTGACGCATCATCGACGATCGGGCCGCAGATTTCCAATGAAACGTTGGGCCCAAGTTGGGATGTCAGGGCTCGTACTACTTGTGAGCACCGGCCCACAATCGGAGAGCCAAAATTCTAGACTCCGGAGCTTTGAAACTGAGTTTGTATTCCGAACAAGGGCACACAGAGTTCACTGGTAGTACAATCTCAGGTTGTCGGCATTTCAAGTCTGGAGAATGGCCATTCCTTCTAGAGTCTCCAGTCGGTAAGCTCCCGGCCTGTAGGTGTCCGCTATCTTGTAGGATCCTTCCCAGTTTGGAGCTAATTTTTCTTGGTCCAGAAGCTTCGAAACTTCCGCCTTCCTTAAGATCAGGTCTCCGGGCCTGAAAAACTTTAGCTTAACCTTAGCATTATAGTATCGGGCCACCCTTTGTCGGTAGGAGGCCATGCGGAGTTGAGCCTCGCATCAGAGTTCGGGTAGGAGGTCCAAGTCGGCCCTCCGATACTCGGAGTTGCCCGGCTCACAGTACTGCTCAACTCTAGTCGATGGTAGCCCAATCTCGAGTGGGATCATCACCTCCGTCCATAGGCCAAGCTGAAAGGAGATTCTTCGATCGGGACATGGGGTGTCGTTTGGTACGCCTACAGGACGAAATTCAATTCCTCAACCCAGAGGCCTTTGGCTTCATTCAGTCGGGTCTTCAGTCCATGCAGAATGGTTCAGTTGGTTACTTCGACCTCGTCGTTGGACTGTGGATGTCCGATCGAGGTCAGCCTGTGCGCGATATGAATTCTCACACAAAACTTCCGAAAGTCTCGATTGTCGAATTATCGTCCATTGTCAGTGATAATAGTGTGCGGCAGTCCGAACCTGAAGATGATAGACTTTTGGACGAAGTCTTCCATCTTTTGCTCGATGATTTACGCCAGAGGTTCAGCTTCCATCCACTTAGTGAAGTAGTCGATTGCGATGACTATGAACTTCCTTTGGTCAGACGTCGGAGGGAAAGAACCGAGTATGTCGATTCCCCACTGGGCGAAGGGCCACGGGGCGATAATGGGAGTGATTTGGTTGGCAGGTCGGTGTTGTATGTTAGCATACCTCTGACACGGCTCACACCTCTGAACCAACTCAACCGCATCCTTTCTCATGGTGGGCCAATAGTAACCCTGCCGTAGGACCTTGTAGGCCAAAGATTTGCCCCCCAAGTGATTTTC
The DNA here is from genome assembly GCF_000442705.2 of Elaeis guineensis. Classification (NCBI taxonomy): domain Eukaryota; kingdom Viridiplantae; phylum Streptophyta; class Magnoliopsida; order Arecales; family Arecaceae; genus Elaeis; species Elaeis guineensis. The sequence continues at coordinate 100,066,266 of NC_025994.2, read as the reverse complement.
GCAGATTCCTTCATGCACCTCTCTGAGTGCGTAGTCCGCGTCAGTCGGTCCCAGGCATCTCAGCAAAGAAAGAGAGAACGACCTTTTGTAGAGTCGGCCGTCCATCATTACATATTGGGAGGCCGCCCACCGGAGTCGTTTGGCTTCCACGGGGTCTTCAGGGTTGGTCCCGTCGGTCAGATACTGAATGATCGGATCCATCTAGGTCAGCTCGGTCGCCAGTTGCAGCACCTCCTCGACCCTATCGATGCTCAGTTGCTCGAGACTCTCCACAAGTATCCGGCCCAAAGTGTCGTAGGCAGACGTCGCAAGCCTGGAGAGTGCGTCGGCCCAAGCGTTCTTTGACCTGAAAATATGAGAGATCTCGAAATACTTGAGGTGTGCCACAAGATCTCTCACCTTCTAAAAATATTTTATCATGGTCGGGTCCTGTGCCTCAAATTTGCCTTTAACTTATCCTACAATCAGCTGAGAGTCGGAAAAGACTCTGAGGCTGTCGATCCCGAGCTCCTTCACTACTCTCAAGCCAGCGAGGAGTGCCTCATACTCAGCTTGATTATTAGAGGCTTTGAAGTCAAATCGGAGGGCGTACTCGATAACCACTCCTTCTGAGTTGGTGAGCAGGAACCCGACCCCGCTCCCTCGAGCGTTGGAAGCTCCGTCGATGTGCAACACCCAGGTAGACCCGGGGTTAGGTTCGGAGTTTGCAGCCTCTTTGGAGCTCCCGCCTTCCGATCCTTGGTCGGTTGTCTGGCATTCCGCAATAAAGTCGGCCAAAATCTGAGCTTTCAAGGCAGGTCGCGGTCGGTACTAAATGTCAAACTCACTCAGTCTCATCGCCCATTTCGCCAGTCGTCCTGATGTGTCAGGGCGACGCAAGATCGCCCTCAGGGGCTGGTCAGTGAGGACTACAATAGTGTGTGCTTGAAAATATGGATGGAGTCATTGTGCAGACATGATCAAGGCGAATATTATTTTCTCCGCCTTTGAATACCGAGCTTCAGCCTCGTGGAGTACTTTACTGGTGTAGTATATGGGCTGGTGAATTCGGCTCTCGTTCTCCCGGACGAGCACCAAGCTAACCGCCTCTGGGGAGGTTGCCAAGTAGAGGTACAATATTTTTCTGACTTCTGGCTTTACAAGCAGTGGCGGAGAGGCCAGATATCTCTTCAAATCCTCGAAGGCCTGCCGGCACTCGTTCGGCCAGGAGAAGTCATTCGCCTGCCTTAGGATTTTGAAGAACGGGAGGCATCTCTCAGCTGACCGAGAGATGAATCGGCTGAGCACGATGATCCTTCTGTTAAGCTGCTGTACCTCCTTTTTAGTGTCCGGATGCCGCATGTCGATGATCGCCTTTATCTTCTAGGGGTTGACCTCAATTTCTTGTTGAGAAATGAGGAACCTGAGGAACTTTTCCGAAGTCACCCCGAAGGTGCACTTAGTCAGATTCAGCCTCATCCGACATTGTCGAAGAGTGTGAAAAGTTTTTTCGAGATCTTGGACATGATCTGAAGTCTGCGCACTCTTCACCAGCATGTCGTCCATGTACACCTCCATGTTGTGTCCGATTTGGTCTTTAAAGACCTTATTGACGAGTCACTGGTAGGTGGCTCCGATATTTTTCAGTCCGAAGGGCATTACTCTGTAGCAGTAAAGGCCCTTAGCGGTCATGAAGGCTGTGTGCTCCTCATCTTCAGGCGTCATTCGGATCTGATTGTATCCGGTAAAGGCATCCATGAAGCTGAGCAGTCGATGGCCGGACGTCGCGTCTACCAGCTGGTCGATTTTCAAAAGTAGAAAACTATCCTTTGGGCAGGCACGATTCAAGTCGGTATAGTCGATGCAGATCCTCCACCTTCCGTTAGCTTTTTTCACCATGACAACATTGGCGAGCCAGTCAGGATACGTGGTTTTTCTGATAAAACCCACCTCGAGTAGCTTATCCACTTCCTCGTCGATGGCCTTCTGTCTTTCGGGAGCAAAAGATCGCTTCTTCTGCCTCACCGGCCTCATTTCAAGGTCGATGTTGAGTCGATGAGTCATCGTCTCCGAGAGGATGCCGGACATATCTGCTGCCGACCAAGCGAATACATCAGCATTGGCCCTCAACAGCTCTATTAGCTGCCGTTGCTCAGGGTCGGGTAATTGGGATCCGATCCGGACCACTCGTTTGGGATTCTCCGCTATTGGGATGGAAACCAACTGTTCAGCCGGTTCGCCCCGTTCTTCCTCTCCTCGTTGGTCTAACTTGTCGACCGTCAGGGAGTCCTTCGATTCAATGTTTCGAGCAGATTTGGAAGCATCGTCGAGCGAGCTGTTGATCCCCGCACATCTTTCCGACTCCATTTTTTATCAAAAACCGAACCAGCAGGTGGTACGTCGAGACTATCGCTCTGAGGGCGTTTAGTCCGGGCCTTTCAAGTATGGCATTGTAGGCCGAAGATACTTGGACGACCGCAAAGGTTAGGTGGACGGTGCTTTGTCATGGTTCGGTTCCAGCTGTCACGGAGAGAGTAATTTCTCCTTCCACCGTGACGGCATCACCAGCGAAACCTACTAGGGGTGTAGAGACTTTCTTGAGCCGATCAGCCAACAGTCGCATTTGGAAGAAGGTCGAGTAGAACAAGACATTAGTCAAACTTCCATTATCAATAAGGATCCTTCTTACATCATAATTTGCTATTGTTGCCGAGACAACAACAGCGTCGTCATGGAGAGTTTGGATTTTTCGAGTATCTTCATCTGTAAATGTAATTACATCATCTTGGCGCAGCTTCTTCGTTGACTCCCCTCCAGCAGTCGTCCCTCGATCCAGTCATTTTGAGATCATGTTGATGACCCCGATCGTAGGCTGATTGTTTGCTGCCTCTTCAGTCGGTTGGGGTCGTCGGTCGGGGATGGGTCGAGTCGGCGGGTTTCTTCGAAATTTTTCAAGATACCTTCGGCGTATGAGGACCTCAATTTTATTCTTGAGTTGGATGCACTATTCAGTGTTGTGGCCATGGCCCCGATGAAATCGACAGTACTTTCGTCGATCGAGGCCCTTTGCCTTCAAAGGCAGAGGCCGTCGCAGATATTCTTCTCCTTCGATCTCCATCAAAATCTATGCACGAGAAGCAGAGAGAGGAGTATAGGAGTCATACCTGTGACGCATCGGCCTCGGACTCCGTCGTTGGGGCGATCTCGGGCTCTATCGCTGGGGTGAGACCTGTTTGTCGGTCGGAGGCCTGCTAGGCTCGGCAGGAGCCCGACCTTTCCTTCGCTTCTCCTTCGGACCCTTGGTCTCAGTCAGGCACCGGTCGGAAGCTCCTTCGTCTGCGCGCATGTATTTGTACGCGCGCTCCAACAGTTTGGCATATATCTGGGGGAGGGTCTTGTCCAAGGAGTATGTAAATCGGGACCCCTTCAGTCTCCTCTTCATGGCTGAGATAGCCATGTCTTCGTTGAGGTCCCGAACCTCAAGCGTGGCCGTGTTGAATCGCGTCACGAAGTGTCGGAGCATCTCATTTTCTCCCTGCTTGAGGGAGAAAAGGCTGTTCGAAGTTCGTGGCAGCTTCTGGCTGGTGCTGAAATGGGCCATGAAAGAATGTTTGAGCTGTCCGAAGGAGTGGATACTTCCTGAGTGGAGGTCAGAGTACCAGGTCCTAGTAGCTTTACGAAGTATGGCGGGGAAGCTGATGCAGAGGAGGGCATCGGTTGCCCCTTAGATCGTCATGAGAGCCTTGTAGCTCTCCAGATGGTCAACTGGGTCGGTGGAGCCGTCGTAAGGCTCCACATGAGGCATCTTGAATGACTAGGAATCGGCTCGTCGAGGATAAGTCGGGAGAGAGGTTGGACGGTCTGGAAGTCGACGTCGTTCGAAGACCTCTGTCCGTCCACTTGGAGCTGGGCAAGCCGACGGTCGATTTTTTTCAAACCTACGTTCGTAGTCGTCGATCCATCGGTGTTGGGAGACCCCAGGGGTTGAGTCTCCCGATGAATCTGAGAGGGAGGCGGACGGTGTCCGCGGTCGCTTCTCCTTCCTCGCTCACTCCAGCTGGGAAGGAGAGGGTCGCCGAGACTGGTAGGTATCACGCCGTGGCCGCCTCTCCCCTTCTCGGTGGGAGTGCTGAGACGGCTGCTCCTGAGGTGGAGACGGAGACCGACGCAGGCATCGGCGGCTGCTCCTGGACGGCATTGGGTGCACCGTCGGTTGCCCTGCCGGCGAGTGCGGCAACCGGGTTGGTTGTTGTTGAAGGCTCTTGGCTGCATCCGTCAGCACAGTCATCTGCCGCACAATCGCCGCAATCTGCGCCTCCGTGATCACCACAGGATGCGGAGAGCTGGGTTCCGCATTGGAGGGTGGAGGAGAGGCCTCTTCCCGACGGAAAGAGTATCTCGTCGATCCGGTGGCTCTCGATCGTTGAGCCCTGGTTCTTGTCATCTCGAAAGGATTTTTCAAGCTCTATGGAGGTCGTGATCCCCCCTACCTGGTGCGCCAAACCTGTTACGGTCAATCCCCTCGTTGCCTGATCGTCGGGAATGAGCATCTGCAAGAGAAGTCCACACTGACCGGAGATGCCTCCGATGGCGATCCTCCGACGGTCAAGTCAGAGAGGAGACTAGGCAACAGTAGAAAAGAATCAGGGGCTCAGCGGGAGAGAGAGAGAGAGTCCAGGAGCTTCGAAAAAACCTCTCCAATACTGTTGCCTTCCCCATTTTTATAGTAGAGCGCGGCGTGGTCCCGCCATTAATAGCGCAGACAACCGGAGAGTTGTCAAATCACCGGAGGCTGTCAGAGTCGCCACGGCCTGACAATTCACCGTGGGCTGTCAAATCACTGGGGCTGACCTATGTCCTAAGCAGGATGATGTCCCCAGGGCGGTCACGTCACATGTCTTTGTCAGAATAGCAGCCCATAGCAGTCGTACGGCGTTTGGGGGAGCTAACCGACCATACGTCGGTATTCGACTGCGGGACGTTGGGTGAAGACTCGGGGACACCGTCGGCTAGTCTGGCGCATTGCTGGAGTCGGACGTCAACTGCCACCCCCGTCCGACAGTGAGCCGGTAATCTGGACTCCGTCACTCAGCTAGTCGGGAATAGAATGGGCCTGCCCGACTGACACATCTTCGGTCGGATAATGTCAACAGCTACTGTCGGCAATCGTCGGTCGGTGCGGTCGATAAAGTCAGGTGTCAGTCGGATAGGTCCGAAGATGAGTCGGCATAAAAAGGATCGATCGGTATATCCCAACAGATATTGATCTATGTCAGCTGATCACCACCTTCACCCACTCTCCGCTGCCTTCCACACCTCACCAAACCACGACCTCCGGCCTTCCCTCTCCCCTTTCTAAGAAGGATGCAATGACCTCCTTGTCCCTTGTTTCTGCTAAAGAGGAGGATAAAAAAAAAAAAAGGAAAAGAAGAAGAGAAAGAACGAAGATACGTCTCTCTTATTTTTCTCTCTCCACTCCCTCCCTCCCTCTCTCCCTCTCTCTCTCTCTCTCTCTCTCTCTCTGTGATTCATAGACCCTAGTGAAAGGCCCTGCTTTCCTCTGTCTACCGCTAGTCAACCCTTGGAAAAGGACTCCCGAATCAGACAATTGGCCGTGCAGCATGTCGGATCACACCCTAAACTTTGCCGGATACCCTTAGAATCTGGTTACTATTGACCCTTATTGGTCACCCAAATCATAGCCGATCTTAGTCAATTGAGTTCATCCTGTTCAGAAACATAGTCTGTGATTGACAATTGTAATTTCGATATTACCAAAGTTACAGAAATATCAGGTTTCACTTATTTTATTTATTTATTTTGAGTAGAAGGAAGGTAAGAGTACTACCTGGCTTAAATATTGCAATAAGATTAGAAAATTAGAATGAGGAGAGGAATTACAACAGCAATTACAAGAAGATTTGAGAACCCGAAACACTACAGCGCAATGACAGAGTCTGAGGTAGAACAGTGTGGAGGGAGCACAAAAAGGAGAAGCCTGACTCAAGACTGAACAAGGTTTCGAACCAACTGGAGAAAACAAACTTTGAAGTGGAGGGGACTGTTGAAACATTGTTATTGTGAAGGGGAACGCAAGCAATGAAAATGCCCCCAGGAAGAAACATGACCTTGAAAAGAGAATCACCTACTGGATGAAACGAAACCAAAGATAGATGATCATCATAATAACCAGCCATTGGAGATCACCGCCCCAACTCTTCTAATCTTGTGCCCAATTCTGCCATGCTCAATCAATTCGCTTGTTTTATGTATAAGATCGCCCATGTGTTACTAGTTGACCCGTTTCTTGTTCTGTGCTTAACTTCTCCTGTATCTCAGACTTTTCTCTTTATATTGTTTGGATCCAAATGGTACAGAGAATCCGAAGCGGGAAAGCCAAAACTTCGGAGATGCAGAGGGCGTGAAAGAAACATGTGGCGATTTTTCTCCACTGGGTCGGCCCAAAAACTATTGGCCTCTTTACATTTCGAGACGGATCGAGTTTAGGCTGTAAGATCTTTGCCCAGTCAAGCATGGGCCACCATTGCAACCCTTTGCTGAACCTATTCATCCACCATGTTTCTTACCAAAATAAAAAGAGGATAAAACTCATAAAAGAAATAAAGAGAAAAAAAAAAAGAAAGGCTGAGAAAACTCTGTTGTGTCTTCACCTTCCTTTTTATTAGCCTTGACCACCCTAACATCCAAAGAGCAGTGCTATGGTAACGTGGAAACCGCACCCAAAAAAGTTTTCGCAGCTGGTATGTAGCTCTCCTAGTGCTTCCCTTTAAGATACACCATCCAGGATGCTCGCTTGATGAGCAATAGGAAGGTTGGAAGCATATATAATTCCTTGTTAGAAAAGCAATTCTCATACTAAAAACACCAGCAATTTCTATTTGACTGACCATGCCTTCTTATACAAGATTTGGTGTCAAATCTTAATGACATCCTTCGCAAATCAAATAGGATGTAAATTACGCCCTATTTGATTGTCCCCATAATTTTATCCCTCAATTTTTCTCATCTTGGCCTAACATCGGCATTGGTCAACTTTTGGACTAGCTTTAATCAAATACATCCAATAAAACCATTTATTATAGGAGATTTCATGCTAGGTTAATTTGTTATGCAACCTAAATCCTATCTGTTGTCCACCCACGTTGTTTGCTTTCGAGCAGATAATTTGTTAGAAACCCACCAATAGTCATTGTCTCCCTTAGCTGGCCCTAGCCTGACCCTCATTTTTGAAACTTGGACGCTTTGGCAGTCGCAAGACTTTCCGTCTCCATCTACAAATCAATCGTGTCTTTTTATTTTCGAGCGGACGAGCGCGGAAAAGGATCGGGGGAGCTCACGGGATCCATACCCGCGTAATCTTGCTCTTTTCGGTGGGGTGGGTTGGTTCGATGCATGACCGAGTACCGGATCCCGTGGGGTGCCGCCGGTGTCCACCTCCTGGAACCATCACGAGCCATGGTTTTTGGCACATCGGGTTGGCCGTCCTTATCCCTAGTCTATGAGCCGATGAGCTTTTTCCAGGGTGGGTTGCTTCTGCGGTCCTAGTACCTTTCTTTGCAATCCGGACATATCCGTGAAATGACAAGATTGATGCGAACGCTTCGATCATACACACAGCTAGCGGATAAATGAGCTATGTAACACATTTGGAAGGAGAAACGTGAGCTATTCTTAATCAGAACTTGCAGAGGGATCCGCTAGTTTGAATCATTGGGAGCTATGGCAAGTGCAGGCACCTACGAATTGGGTTTGTGTCCAACACAAGTAGCATGGATGTTCTGGAGATTATTCAAGGAGGATGGAGGCAAAACTAAGGCAATGCTCAAAGATTGCATTGGGTGTATTATTTGAATTATTTGATAATCTGAATTATCTACAATCTGGATAGATTATCAGTAACGTTGATTACTATATCTGATACATGCAAGTAATACTGTAGTAAAATTATTAAGAATCTTAATTGACATATTTGCTATGGCAATCAGATTACTGATAATATAACATCAAATTTTTAAAATATTCTTATTATTAGTTAGTATTTTAAAATATTTATTTAATTTTTTAACGATAAAAATTATTATATAAAAAAATTAATTTTTTAATTAAATAATTAAATTATTTAATTTTTTATTATTTTTAATACTTATTATTTTTATTTTTTATTTTAATTTTTTAATTTTTTTTTCTTCTCCTTCCCCCACACATCACACCCCGACCCCCCTCCGCCCACTCTCGGCCGTCCGACACCACCCTCCGATCATTCGTGCCTCCTCCCACTCTCTCATATTGCCCCCTGGCCCTCCGGCGAACCCGCACCCTGCACCTCCTGCAACCACCTCCATCACTGCTCTCACCCATCTACGTCGCCACCCTCACCCATCCCATCGGAGGCTGAACTGGTGGAAGAAGGTCGTGAGGGTCAGGAAAGAGATGGACGTCCGACTGTCTCCTTTTTCCATGTGCAGTCATCCCCTTGAGATCGCCAGATCTCAATAGACCAGCGGTTTCCCCTTGATTGCCGATGCTGTCGTCAAGGAGATGATGGTGATCCGTCGATTGGCTGATTTTCGACTGCCGCTCGTCGGATTTTGTAGAGAAGGACATCAGTTTTGGCCCCCTCTCTTTCTGCTATCCATCGTGAGGAAGAAAACCGTGAGATGGGTGATGGTGGTGGAAAAGACGACGGCGAGGGCCACGATGGCAGCATAGGAGGTGACCCTGCCACCAAAGGTATGGGCGAGCGATGGGTGGCGCCGTGCAAGGAAGGGGGAGGGGAGGCATGGGTGAGCAACGGATGGCACCGTACTAGGATGGGGAGAGGAGAGGAGGGCAATTTCGTCCAAAAATTTTATTGCAAGATTACCAAAATAGTGATAATCTGGATAATCATATCTTTCCTTGATAATCTGAACTACTTGATAATCTGGATTACTAATTCAAAAGACATATCAAACGTGATAATCTGATGGGATTTCTCTAAATTGTCAGATATCTAAATAGATTGTCAGCTACCAAACACAACATAATTATTTTATTTTTATCCACACATTGAAAAAATTTCTTTTTCCACCTATCCATGAGGCATCGCAAGGTGTTTTCTTTTTCTTTTTATTTCTCTCTCTCTCTCTCTCTCTGGTTTTATTTTTTTTTTATTTTTTTTGTTTTTTGTTTTCTATTTTTTTTTTTTTTTGGATATCAGATAGGATGCTGACCTCTGAAGTGCCAGCTAGCTCTTGTAACGGGGCACACCATCATGAACAGGGATCTGCATGAGCTTGGATCAGACCAAAAAAAAAGTTAATCTTACTAGGTTGATTTGGATTTTGTAATATAATATATTTTAATATATACTATATATTATGTATAATAATATTTATATAATAAAACATATTATAGAATATATGGATATAAATCAGTAACTTAGCCTAAAAAATTGTAATGCAAAATAATATGAATAAATTATTTTCTTGTCTCAATATTTTATTGAAAATATTTATTCAGAAAAACATATATTTCTGTATAAGTTTTTTTTTAATCTTCAAAGAATATCCTATTTTTAAAAAAATTTTGGAGGAGAAGATATTTTTTTAAAAAAAATTATTATGTTTTGAGGTAAAGGTATAAGTTTCTTGATCCCCACACTCCCTTGCCGGCTGATATGTTTGTGGATCAGCATGGTTAACGCATATCTTGCCAGGTCATCCAAGCAGGCATGCGGAGTCTGCTGTGCGTTCTGTATAATTTGTTGGCCAATCTTGTTACTTGACTTTGCCCCATCCACAGCCCTCCTAACAAATACATGTAACCAAAATCACTTTTGGCCCTTACAAAAGAAAAGGTGCATAATCTCCATCAGATTAGCCAAATCGTAGGACTCCATTTTAGCATGTCATAACTCATAAAGGCTTTCTCAATTTAAACATGATACATAAATAATATCTTTTCCAAAAACATGTGAATTTACTGATCTGACCAGTTGTACTAGAACCTAACAAGATTTGATGAATGTTGGACTGTTAGAAAAGGCATCTACCTTGTGTGATTGCTTGCATGTATAGGTCTGATAAAGCAATGAAAGATTGTTTATGTTGTCCTTATTCAATCTAATGTTCATAAAATCATGGTGAAAGCTTCAAGGCGATCTGGCAAAATCTTCTAAAATATGCGTAGTATTTAAGTTAACTGGTGTTTAGAATCATTAATTAGCAAAAAGTAACAGGACTCTTCAACAGGACATGAAATCGAGAATATAAAATCAGGAATCTCATAAGAAAAAGCTTAGGCACCAAACCAACAAAGTGCCTTTGCGCTACTTCAACCTGGGTTAATGTTAAACCCCCCGCGTCTACCAAAAAAAACTTGGGCACCCACTGAAAAATATCAGTTTCGGAGACGAATTTGAATGGATAGGTGGCCCTATTTTTACTAAATGGACGAATTCAATGATTGAATACGTCATCTCAGTATCATCAAAAATCAATGGATCATATGTTATTTTCAAATATCATATTCAAATTGGTAGGATATATTTTATTTGATAGACATTCGTATCTTGATATTTAATTATAATTTAATATTTATTGTGATTTGAATTTAAAATAAAATAATTAAAAAAAAAAAGAAAGGACAGAATCCGGATATACCGGGCATCGTTCCAGTTTCCGTCGTCATATAAAAGAGCTCTAGCTTTGTCTTTGCTCAAGCCAACATTTATTTTTTTGTTTGTTTTTTAACGCAAATCAAGCCCCGACGGCAAAGCATTCTTTGTACGTACTGTTGGTGCGGCGACCTCCCAAGCTTCTCGAGATCATCAGAAGTCCATTCGGTCAGGTGTCTAATTGTGCTCAAAAAATTCCAACCATATGTTTTTTCAGGGCTCTTAGATCAGCGGGACAGATCCTCATCGCTTAGTCAATTAATCCTCTTTCTCATCTTTCAACCGATTAATTATATATTAGTTCATGTCTACACCGATTGGCACCAACTAAATTACTGTGATTCAATCCGATTGGTATCAACAGATTTGGATCTGATCGACATTCGATCGATCAAGATCCATGAGACTTGACCGCCACGTCAAAGAATTTAATCAAGACGATATTTAACCGATTTCATTTGACATACTACCTACGATTAGTTTGTAACATTCGACATCTACCTAACTATTTTTTTGGGACCATATTGATTATCTAAATCGATGACGGCTATTCGACTTAAGCATTGACACGAATGTGTAGCATAATTATTGCCTACGAGTGGTCCATTACTCGTATTTAACGGTAGTTAATGAGATAACCGTTCATTAAATACCATAACTTTAACATTTCGAATATTAATGGATGAGAGGCATCATCTATCCTATAAAAATATCAATAAGCAATGGGGACCGGTTAAGATTTCTTAAGATAAGCTTTCGTTCTCAATTTCGACTCTCTAGCTGTTCTTTTTTTCCGACTAACTTAAATATTAAAAGATTTTCCGTCGGATAATTTTTAACAAATAAATTTTTTTTATAAATTTTTTGTCGTTCACCGTTTCAACTTCAGACACAATAACTGAACTTCCGGCTAACTACCTCATCGGAGGCAGGCTGCAACAGCCACCAACTAATTCCTCCAATAAATGGTACCAAAATATAGTTATACGCTTGATCCCTGTCCTAAAAACAAAAAAAAAAAAAAAATATATATATATATATATATATATAAACACACACACGTGCACACATATATATTATATGTAGTTAATGGTATATTATTGTGACTCAAAAGAAATGCTTTCCTCTTATTTGGCTGCAAAATGCTTTCGTCATCGCCAAGGATTTTGTTAACTAAAAATTTTTGATTTTCTAGGATGTAGTTGTCTTAGACTATAGTATTTGTTCTGTGAGAATTGTTCCTTGTGCACACCCCAACAAAAAAAAAATAATAAAAAATAAAGGCTTGCTGACTGTTTAGGGTGCCATCCAAACATTTCTTATAGAAAGGAAAACTAGTAAGGAGGGATTATAAATAATAAGACTAAATAATTTAAATTTTTTTATCTTTCCTATCATGCTTTTTGTCCGTAAACTAGTTAATTAAAATATTTTCTCACCAACTCATGGTCAATCAATCATAATTATAATCACAAGTTTTCTCATAATTTTAAAGTGGGAGGGATCATAGGTTCATCATTTCAAATTGTAATATCTACTATTATTTTACTATATTTATTCTTTAAACATAGTCGTAATAATATTCTTCATTAAAAAATACTAATAGAAAAATCTAACTTACTATTATTTGCAGTTCTGCATCATTGCAACATTTTTGAGGATAAAGAAAAGGCTAAAAACCACCATACAATTATTACAACTTTTTAATTTCTTTTATCATTTTTTTCATGCTATCAATCTTCATGATTTATTGATCTTTGATCTCTATATGTAAAAAGAAATGATATGTTTCAAAACACATCTTGTATGCCAAAAATTTTCTTATCTTGATCAAGATTTCAACTCTTGATACTCTTTGATGCGATATAATTTAAGTTTTGAGCCTAATTATTTTAGTTGATGTAAAGGAATATTTATGAAGAGAGTAGATAATATGACTATATTGGCCATATTTTTCTAATTATATTTTTCTTCTCAATTTTCTTTTTAGTTGATAAATATTCATATCAAATTCTTAAAATTATATAATATTTAATATATTTTATTAATATCAATAAAAAATTTTAATTATATATATATATATTTTATGTATGTGTGTGTATCCATTTAATTTAATTATGTATATGGAACAATCCAAGATCTCACCCAAAAAATCTAGCTGAAATGCATTATTTCTTGGTTTGTATAAGTATTTAAGATATTCTCGATACATAATCAATGTGGAATCAAATATAAGGTCATATCATTCCTTACATACTCTTCTTATTTAAGTCATGAGATTTTTCCATCAATTCAAAAGCATTCACAAGCACCATAATCAGCCAATAGTCAACTCAAACAAACCCATGCTATAACAGGCTCCGATAATATTTTAACAATTCAGGACCTTACTTAAAAATGCTAGATCCTATATATACACACGTTGTAGTGCTGCTAATTTACATAGGTCATGGGCTATATCTATTTTGATACCATTTTAACAATCTAAGATTTCACTTAGAAAAGCTAGTTATTACGTACAAATACTCAAGATTTTTCGAACTAGTATCCTCGTTGGAATAAGTATCTAAATCCCGTCAATTCCCATAATAAACATCAGGATTAGCCGGGAATCAACCTTAGTGGGCCATGCTATAATATATATATCCTAGTTTATATGGATAATGGGTTGAATCTATTTTGATATGATTTATGACCATTAAAGATCTTACATAAAATATTGGTTAAAAAATATTATTTAAATTTTTTAATTCGATATAAGAAACAAGGTCTTCCTAGCATATAATCAAAATGAACTACGCATATATCTACCTAGTTGCTCATTTTATGTACATATATATCTATTAAAATCTAAAAAGATTCAATTCTTAAACTTTCCTACCTCTGGTTTTCATGTCGGTTTGGATCATCCATGGAAGAACTTCAATCTTTTGGTTTCCCTATGTGAATTTATCATTCAAAAGATCTTGCTCACACCTGTATGTTTAACAATGATAAGTCAATTAGTCGGGCTCTCGGTCACCATGTCCGAAACCCATCCAAACGCTGCTTCCTGTGCAATACAGAGCAGCCCACGGTTAGCATCCATAATATCTTGCAATGATCTAAAAAGAAGTATCCAGAAAAGGAAACAGGTAAAAAAGGAAAGGGCATTCCCGTCATTGTACGTAAACAAATTTATTCGTTCCCGACTTCCCGTGCCTTCCTCCACGTATACTGCCACCCGCGTTACGGTTACCTCATACTCTACGCACTCCCCCACCCTTTACTTTTCCCCTCCCCCAACTCCGAAAGCCATCCTAGAAACTCCTAAAACCCTCTGCCTTTCTCTCCTGTGTGTCGTTTCTCGTCAGTAGAACAAGAAAAAAGAAATCCAATTTTTCCGCAAGGAACGAAACCCTAAGAACCCTAGCTATCCGAGGCATGATCCCCCAGCAGACCCCGCTGGAATCCGACCGCCAGGCCCTGGCCACTCCGCCCGCCGCGGCCTCGCAGACCATCCAGCCTTCCTCGCCACGCCTTTTCTTCTCCTCCGCAGCCGCGGCCAGCCCCTCCGTTGGGTCCCATCGGCGGATCGCGATCGCCGTCGACCTCTCCGACGAGAGCGCCTACGCCGTGAAGTGGGCCGTCCAGAACTACCTCCGCCCCGGGGATGCCGTCATCCTCCTCCACGTCCGCCCCACCAGCGTCCTCTACGGTGCCGACTGGGGTTCCATCGACCTCTCGGTGTCTGCCGCCGCCGCGGCGTCGGAGGAGGCCGACTCCGAGGAGTCGCAGCAGAAGCTGGAGGACGACTTCGACGCCTTCACGACCACCAAGGCGCAGGACCTCGCCCAGCCGCTCGTGGAGGCGCAGATTCCCTTCAAGATCCACATCGTCAAGGACCACGACATGAAGGAGAGGCTCTGCCTCGAGGTGGAGAGGCTCGGGCTCAGCGCCGTCATCATGGGGAGCCGGGGGTTCGGGGCTTCCCGAAGGACAAGCAAGGGGAGGCTCGGGAGCGTCAGCGACTACTGCGTCCACCACTGCGTTTGCCCTGTGGTCGTCGTCCGGTACCCCGACGAGGGGGGCGGGGCCGGAGCTGGGGCAGGGAGCGTCGTCGATGGTGGTGATGCGTTGGTGGCGAAGGGCTTCGTGGAGAAGGAGGCGGAGTTGCACCCAGTGCCGGAGGAGGAGCAGGAGTACCACGATGCCTCCGATGAGCAGAAAGGTTCGGACTTATACTATCAATACATGTGCTATCTTTTTTCTTGTAGGGATGTGATCTTTAATGTTGTTTTGGAGCAGTAGCTGATAGAAAAAATATCGACTTTGATCGTTTTTCATTTTCCTGGACTGAAGATGCTCCAACTCGTGGTACATTTTAGTTCCTTGTTCTTGCTTTGTTATATGTTTATAATACCTGTGTTGCATAGGAAAAAGAATAGAGGTTGGCAGGACTTGCTCCAGTGTTGACTTATTCAAATACTCACTCGCCATACCTTAATTTTCAATTTCTTCATTATATTTTGGTTTAATGGACAGGGAAGGAGCTGCAAGGGAAAGAGATTTTGGTTTAGGGTGTGGTAGTGGACTATAATGGTTTCTGGTTACGGATGAGACTGTCTTACTGTATTAAATAGTTTGATCTGTGGTTAGATTACTGTTTTTTTCTCTTGCTGTCTGTGATTTTATGTGAGCTGACTAACTGCTGCATTACTTTGAGGTCATAATTTTCCTTCCTTCTTGGGATTTCTGGAGATCAATTTACAAAGTCCCCCTTATCATCTGCATCCTTTCAGTTCAGAGATATTGTGATTTCTTGTAACTATATTTTATAAGTAACAAGTATATACCATCTCTGGTGGTTTGTCTGCTCTGTAATGTGAAGCATAATCCAAGAGACTCCAAAAACTTCTTTATATTGCCAGCAGACTGTGTGGTGCGAACTTGTTCATGAATTGCTGTTGTATTCTTCCATGCCCAAATAACTTAGGGGTTCTATTGATTTGCAAAAAATTGTTCTGGAATTCCATTTCTTCTGAGTGGTGCATGGTATGCTTAAATAATTCATTTTGCAAGTGTAAGTTTTATGATTATGTCTTCACTTCTCTTATTTTCTGGTGATGTTGCATCACTTTGCATCTGTTGTAAGTTTCATGTTTTTACCTGTCCTGCTTATTGTCCATATTTACTAATGTGTCCTTGTCAATTTTTAGTAATGTGTTGCTCGAGCCCTTTGAGTTCTTTATTTGTATATTAATTTTTTTTCCTTCCACACTTGCAATAGATTTTCTAAACTTCCATGCTGGTTGATGAGGATCTGGTTACCTACAAGACTTTTGCCACACCTATATGTTTAAAAATCAAAACTACCATTGCAGATAAATCCAAGTAACACTTGTTGTCTATATTTTTTTACTAATATTTTTTGACTTAAATTTTAATATAGGTATGTATGTATGTATGTAGGTATGTATGTATGTATGCATGTATAAGTTACATATTTTGAAGATATCACAAATGCAATGCACTATGTAGCATAAAGTAAATTTGAATTGATTGGCATTCCATTATCATAAGAATTTTATAATCTTTCAATGCTTTGTTTATGTGTAAAATAGTTTCTATTATATGTTCATGATTGGAAGTCAGGGATCCACAATAAGGATTTACGTGTAACTTGCACTGCCTATGCTAGTCATATTTTGGCATGGTCTAGTACCATACCATGCAATGCTTGTACTATATCAATTGATATAATATATAATGCACTATTTAATAATGTTGAGGTTTCCTAATGGTATCATTTTCTACAACTACACAACAAATTTACAAAACATAAAAACGTATATATGGTGGATATTACTTCAATTCTCAGATGGGTCATTTTCTCTCAGCGAATGGACAATCACCATTCCCTCAAAAAAAAAAAAAGGACAATCACCTTAAAGGGTGTTTGATATGGGGTGATCATCCCAACATCAAGGGTGATGTGGGTGGAGGTGATAAGATTACTATGTTTGGTTGCACAATGGTGATCCTACATGGTAGTAATCCTCCACTCAAATCACCGTCCAATCCAGTGATGAAAAATTTATCCTTGAGGTTGGGTATCCAAGATCACTCCAAGAAAGCGATCTTGAGTTGAAATTTGGGGATAAAAGTACCCCTCAGTTAAGCTGAAGAAATTGATATAAAAATACATAATATATTATTATCAATACTATATATATTATATTATACTGATATTACATATATTGTATTTATGATGTATATTCTTAATCATATTATTATTCAATTATAATTTGAAATTGTAATAGAAATATATTATTATACTTTTTATTTATATTATGAAATTATTGAATATATTACTTCTATTTCTCTTATTTTCCTAATCAATACAAATATCAGTACTGAAATAATAATATATTATAAGTATAAATGAAAATATTAATCCTATAATGACAATTAATATATTTTTATAAGATTAATAAATATATTTTTATGAAATATATTAATAATAAATATACTAATAATTTATTATAATATATTTTAGATGATTAATACGTGTATTTTATGGAATATATCGGGGGTAGTTTTGGTATTATATGGTCAATGATCCTAGATTTTCATAAAGTACCAAATAGGTTACTTGTGGATTCTCGGGGATCTCTAATCATCGGAACATAGAATGCCAAACGCAATGATCTTCAATCATTGGGGATCGGATTATCCTGGGATAAAGATCATCAGTGATTGAAGATCACCTTGGTAATCCCATTTGGGTTACCAAACTCCACCTTAGAGAATTCAGTTGGGAGTTTGGGGGGGGGACATAATAGAGCAAGGAGGATTGAGGAGAAGGCTTGGTGCTAAGCCTACTTGTGAGCTTGGGAAAGCAAATAGAGAGTGATCTTGTATCCCTCAAATTAAATGTACGTGAGAAGACTGTGATTTAGTCTTATTTTGTGTTGGAATTTGTGACTTAAATGTAATGTTCTAAACATTGCTTTGGTCCCCTAGGTAGCTGCCTAGGCTTTTGCCTTGTTGTTTCTACGTCATGTTTGAGCACTGAGAATAAGAGTGATTTTTGGAGTGGTTTATAATGTTGCGAAATCACTAGTTCTAATTGATTATTACACTTCATTTGTGTGTTATGCTTCAAATTCTGGATCAGAATATCTTTTCTGATTTCACTTTATATTTATTATTTAGATTTGTTATCTTGGGCTGTATTACTCTTTGGGCAGTATCCTGCAATCTTTGAAAACACCGATCATATTGTATCTTAACTCAGGGATTGATTTTGATTTGAATGGTATTTTGTTTTTAGGATTATGGCCATGAAATTATGCTAATGACCAGAGCCCTTAATGCGATACCTTTCAGCAGCTATTTTGTCTGAAAATGCTAGATTTTTTGTACCATTGATGACAGATACATCATCATCCGAGCTTTTTAAAAGCATTTTTATTGACCTGTGAATCTTGACACATGTAGATGTCCTCCATTTTTCTTACGAGTTTAATTTGACCCATGGCGCATGAACTTTAATAAATATTCTTTTTAGGTATCTCCCGTCCAAACAATGATAATGTTTTGGTCAATTACTGTGTTTTATTGACCAATGAGCACCTGCTCTACAGAAACTTATTTTTAATGCTTAAGCAATAATTTTTTGATGGCTTTTGTTCATTTAGATTTTCTGAAAAACAATTAAGTTGTTGTTTGTTTTAATTTAGATTTTTATAAATCCAGCAAACTAGATTAGGTCTCTTAGATGTGGACTATACATGTATTATATACCTTAAGATGAAACCATATAAGGTACTTGTTGGTGCAAAAATCTGCTTGCGCCGGAGAAGCTGGAGTCGAGGGAGTCGCGGTCGCCGCCGGGACCTGCAAAAGAAGTCTAAACCGGAGGTGGGGTTGCTCCGGCAAGACCCTCCGACGCTCAAGTCAGTTCTCTGCCTCAACAAGAATGGAGTGCTCGAACGGAAATTTTAGCAGAGTTTTTAGGTAAAAATGAGAGCTTATCGAATAACGTATCTGGGGTTCCCCTTTTATAGACGGAGGGGGCGACAAATTGATAGCGACGCCTGTAACCGTCTGATAGTGGGCCGCCCAGAGTCAGGAGAAATTTATTGCGGAGGGTAGTGGAGTGGAATCGTGGCTATCGCCGTGGCTTGCCACGTGGAGTCAGTTACGGGAGTGGAGCGGCGTCCACTGTCGTGACTTGTCAGGGAGTGGTAGAATCGCACAGGATCCACCGCAGGGAGTGGAGTAGTATCGTGGCCGTTAATACGGTCTGACAGGGAGTGATGGAGCTGCGTAGGGTCCGCCGCA
This sequence comes from Elaeis guineensis, assembly GCF_000442705.2. Taxonomy (NCBI): domain Eukaryota; kingdom Viridiplantae; phylum Streptophyta; class Magnoliopsida; order Arecales; family Arecaceae; genus Elaeis; species Elaeis guineensis. The sequence continues at coordinate 100,047,281 of NC_025994.2, read as the reverse complement.
GGGAGTGGAGTAGTGTTGTGGCCGTTACTGTGGCCCGCCAGGGGGTCCGACTTGTCGGCCGAAGTTCGGTTGGAGTCGGTAGCGAGATCCGGTACCCGTAGGAGTTTGGGCGAAGTCTACTTACAGTTGGGGTTGTGGGCGGAGTCCGGCTCCCGTAGGAGTCCGGACGAAGTCTTCCCGCAATTAAAATCAAAGGCGAAGTCCGGCTCCCGTAGGAGTCCGGACAAGGCTTACTGGCAGTTGAAGTTGAGGACAGAGCCCAGCTCCCGTAGAAGTCCGGGCGGAGTCTACTTGCGGTCGAAGTCGTAGGCGGAGTCCGGCTCCCGTAGGAGTCCGGGCGGAGTTTTCCTGCAATTAAAATCAAAGGCGAAGTCCGGCTCCCGTAGGAGTCCGGACAAGGCTTACTGGCAGTTGAAGTTGAGGACGGAGCCCGGCTCCCGTAGAAGTCCGGGCGGAGTCTACTTGCGGTCGAAGTCGTAGGCGGAGTCCGGCTCCCGTAGGAGTCCGGGCGGAGTCTTCCTGCAATTAAAATCAAAGGCGAAGTCCGGCTCCCGTAGGAGTCCGGACAAGGCTTACTGGCAGTTGAAGTTGAGGACGGAGCCCGGCTCCCGTAGAAGTCCGGGCGGAGTCTATTTGCGGTCGAAGTCGTAGGCGGAGTCCGGCTCCCGTAGGAGTCCGGGCGGAGTCTTCCTGCAATTAAAATTAAAGGCGAAGTCCGGCTCCCGTAGGAGTCCGGACAAGGCTTACTGGCAGTTGAAGTTGAGGACGGAGCCCGGCTCCCGTAGAAGTCCGGGCGGAGTCTACTTGCAGTCGAAGTCGTAGGCGGAGTCCGGCTCCCGTAGGAGTCCGGGCGGAGTCTTCCTGCAATTAAAATCAAAGGCGAAGTCCGGCTCCCGTAGGAGTCCGGACAAGGCTTACTGGCAGTTGAAGTTGAGGACGGAGCCCGGCTCCCGTAGAAGTCCGGACGGAGTCTACTTGCGGTCGAAGTCGTAGGCGGAGTCCGGCTCCCGTAGGAGTCCGGGCGGAGTCTTCCTGCAATTAAAATCAAAGGCGAAGTCCGGCTCCCGTAGGAGTCCGGACAAGGCTTACTGGCAGTTGAAGTTGAGGACGGAGCCCGGCTCCCGTAGAAGTCCGGGCGGAGTCTACTTGCGGTCGAAGTCGTAGGTGGAGTCCGGCTCCCGTAGGAGTCCGGGCGGAGTCTTCCTGCAATTAAAATCAAAGGCGAAGTCCGGCTCCCGTAGAAGTCCGGACAAGGCTTACTGGCAGTTGAAGTTGAGGACGGAGCCCGGCTCCCGTAGAAGTCTGGGCGGAGTGATGGGAGTTCACCAACGGTAGTCGAAAGTCGGAAGAGGCTTGTGAGGGTCAATTCCGCCAAGAACTTCGGTCGAGGGTATCTCATACCCAACATCAGTCCCCCCACTTTCAAGTTTGAATTTCGAATGAAGGAAGTTTAGAGAGGTTGTCGCAGCCGAAGTTCCCCTTCTGACGTCTCGGCGCAACCGCCCTCGGATATGTCAGCATTTAACGCGCGCATGCCAGAGCCCTTTTTCCGATTAGGGTGATCCGAAAAGTCTTTTCAGAACTCCCATCGAGATGCGATCCCAAGCGTCGCGCCGTGGAAATTTGCGAACAGTCAATCCTCGATAGCAGCGAGTGGGACACGTGGTAAGCACCGGTTGGTCTAGGGATATCCGCCACTATAATTGCGCTGAGATCCGCTGCCTATTTAAACCCCCTACCCTTCCTTCGGGGCTTTACTCCGCCTAAAAGACGACATCTTTCTTTCGTCTGAGAGCCTGGCTACTCAGCCACTCCCTCGGTACCCCTGCCAACTCAGAGCGTCTTCCGCACCGGTCTTTGCCGTCTCTCTGCCGTCCTCAGCCCCCCGATTTCTCTCTAGGGGGTAACCCCGCCAGGTCCTCCACCCCCGAGGCCATCCTCAAGAGGATGCCTAGGGCTTGGAGGAAGGCAAGGAGGAGAACAGCGGTCTGCGAGTTCTCCAGTCATCGAGCGTCCACTGAAGGTCCCTGTCGCTTCAAAAGGGGTTTGAGGAAGAATTCCTTCAACAACAGGGGTTTAATGACGGAGACCGCCGGTAAAGGCGTTCTGCCTGAGAATTTCGGAGTAGCAAGACGGGGTGACACCGGTCAGGAGAGCAGAGCTGTCGTCGCAAGCTGTGGCGGGATCCTTGATGTCGTCGGTGCCGAGGGACCAGAAGCGGTCGGCGTCGACGGTGGGGCAGCAAAACTTGTTGCGGGGACGGTGGAAGTAGCGCATGCCGACCTTGCCGGAACACTTTGGACGGTGGTTGTCACGGAGCATTTGGTGATAGCGCATATCTCTGGCACCGTCGCTGCCTCCAGGGTGACTCCGGTTCTTCTTGAAACAGGTCTTCGTCGCCGCTGCCGTCGCCCTGATTGCCCCCTGGAATCTATCCCATCCTTTTCCCCCCGGGGTTGGGATTTCGGAGGTGGAGCGAAACAAGACGGGGCAAGAGCCGATAGGTCTGCTACACGCACTGGAAAACGCGGCCGGGAAGGACAGGAACGGGAAGAGAAGTTTGCAGCTTGAAGCGGCCTCCGGGGTATCCTTTCCAAGCCGTATTTCGAGCCTTGTAATAATGTATTCTTTCTGGCCCTCCGGGTCTTGTAACGTACATCTTGTTAGTTGAAGAATGAGAGGGAGATTTTGTTACCTCGTGAATTGCTGTCCGCCGAACTTCCTTCCCTCTCTCATCTTCTTTTTTCTCTTTTTCTTCTTTTTCTCTTCTTTTTTTTTTTTTTTTTTTTGACGTCGTCCTTAGGTCACCGATAGCTCTTTTATTTGTGTTGAATTGTCGTTTGTCGAGCTCCTTTTCGGTTTTTGCGTCGCTCGAAGATACTCGATTGCCATCATATCGATCCATCCTTTCCGCCAGCGGCCGCGGACTCGCCTGGGGGCCATTCGGGCTTGGTGTCCCCCTTCAGGGCTTGAGCTCGAAGGTCTGAGCTTCTGTCACCCCGAGGAAGTTGTCCTACCTTGGATTTGCGTAGAAAGCTTTCTTGAAAGCTGGGATTCCTGATGAGGGCCCCAATCCTTGCCGCGACAGGGTTCTCCGCACCTTGGGCGCTGTTTATTTTCCAATCGTCGCTGATGTGGCCCATCGCCTTCCTTTTTCTTTTTCGCCTGAAATTTTTCCTCTGCTTTCAGCGAGGCTACGGGAGTTCGGTTCCCGTAGGTGAAGTCGGGGCGAAGTTCGGCTCCCGTGGGAGTCCGGACGAAGATTACCAGCCGTTAAAGTTGGTGACGGAGCCCGGCCCCCGTAGGGGTCTGGGCGGAGTGGAGTCCCCCCTGTGATTGGAATTGCGGACGGAGCCCGGCTCCCGTAGGAGTCTGGGTGGCGTCTTCCTGCAGTTAAAGTAAGGCGCGAAGTCCGGCTCCCGTAGGAGTCCGGACGGGGTTTATCACTAGTCGAAGTTGGTGACGGAGCCCGGCTCTCGTAGGAGTCCGGGCGGAACTTACCATCGGTTGAAGTTGGTGACGGAGCCCGGCTCTCGTAGGAGTCCGGGCAGAGTCCTCCTTGCAGTAGAAGTCGCGGGCGGAGCCCGGCTCCCGTAGGAGTCCGGACCTTCGATTTTGCTCAAGCTAGGGCGAGGTTTTTCTCCCGTCCTTAGCAGGGCTGTGGGGGCGCATGTGGGCGTTGCAGGACCTCTCCCCCCATCCGGTCTGAATGGAACCGGGCCTTTCGACTTTGCTCAAGTTAGGGCGAGGTTTTCCTCCTGTCCCTAACAGGGCTGTGGGGACGCATATGGGCGTTGCAGGGCCTCTCCCCCCATCCGGTCTAAATGGAATTGGGCCTTCGACTTTGCTCAAGTTAGGGCGAGGTTTTCCTCCTATCCCTAACAGGGCTGTGGGGGCGCATATGGGTGTTGCAGGGCCTCTCCCCCCATCCGGTCTAAATGGAACCGAGCCTTCGACTTTGCTCAAGTTAGGGCGAGATTTTCCTCCTGTCCCTAACAGGGCTGTGGGGGCGCATATGGGCGTTGCAGGGCCTCTCCCCCTATCCGGTCTAAATGGAACCGGGCCTTCGACTTTGCTCAAGTTAGGGCGAGGTTTTCCTCCTGTCCCTAACAGGGCTGTGGGGGCGCATATGGACGTTGCAAGGCCTCTCCCCCCATCCGGTCTAAATGGAACCGGGCCTTCGACTTTGCTCAAGTTAGGGCGAGGTTTTCCTCCTGTCCCTAACAGGGCTGTGGGGGCGCATGTGGGCGTTGCAGGGCCTCTCCCCCCATCCGGTCTAAATGGAACCGGGCCTTCGACTTTGTCGGGACGAGGTTTTCCTTTAGTTTGTTTGAATTGTCCAAAGACATACAGGTATGCAACTTTTGATTAAAATGAAGTTATTGGTAGTACATCCGTAAGTTTTCCGAGCTCCATGATCGTGGGAGGTCGGCTCCTCCGAGTTCCTTAAGATAATAAGCTCCGGGCCGGACTACTTCTTTGACTTCATACGGTCCTTCCCAGTTCGGGGCGAGTTTCCCCCGATCCTGAGGTTGCGAGACAGCGGCTCGTCGAAGCACTAGATCTCCTGCTCTAAAGGTTTTGTTCTTGACCCGGGTGTTGTAATATCGAGCGACTTTCTGTCTGTAGGCTGTCATTCGAACCTGAGCTATCTCCCGTCTTTCTTCCAGCAGGTCGAGATTGGCTCTAAGACTTTGCGAATTTTGGTGTTCGTCGAATGCCACGACTCGTGCCGACGGGAGTTTAAGCTCGATTGGGATGATGGCTTCCGTACCGAAGGCTAAAGCAAAGGGGGTCTCCCCCGTAGGTAGTCTCTGGGTAGTTCGATACGCCCACAACACATGATAAAGTTTGTCCGTCCAAGTTCTCTTCGCTTTTTCGAGCCTCGTCTTAATCCCCTGCAAAAGGGTTCGATTAGTTACCTCAGCTTCGCCATTCGCCTGGGGATGGGCTACTGATGTGAAGTTGTGGGAGATGTTCAGATCTTCACAGAATTCGGCGAATTTTGCTCCCGCGAATTGCCGTCCATTATCAGTGATTAGGGTTCTAGGCAGACCGAACCTACACACGATCGACTTCCAGACGAAATCTTGCACTTTTGCTTCTGTGATTTTCGCTAGTGGTTCGGCTTCAACCCATTTGGTGAAGTAGTCGATCGCTACAAGGAGGAACTTCCTTTGCCCAGATGCCAGGGGAAAGGGGCCGAGAATGTCCATCCCCCATTGTGCAAAAGGCCATGGGGCACTCAAGGGTGTGAGCTCGGTGGCGGGCTGTCTCTGGATGTTGGCGTATCTCTGGCATCGATCACACTTTTTGACATATTCAATCGAATCATGATGCATTGTTGGCCAGTAATATCCCTGGCGGAGCAACTTGTGGGATAAAGATCTAGCCCCCAAATGGTTTCCGCAAATTCCTTCATGTACTTCCCACAAGGCATAGTCAGCTTCCGAGGGTCGGAGACATTTTAAGAGGGGCAAGGAGTATGATCTCTTGTACAACTTGCCCTCATAAAGGATGTACCGGGAGGCCTGATTTCGGAGCTTCCGGGTTTCTTTCGCATCCTGGGGGAGAACTCCATCTCTGAGATAGATTATCAGTGGGTCGACTCAGCTGGGCTCGTGGTCAATCTCCATCACGGGCCGCGATTCTTCTGTATTCGGATGCTTTAGAACTTCAAAGAGAACGCCTTGGGGCAATTCGGCCGGAGCCGACGTCGCCAGCTTGGAGAGAAGGTCAGCCCTGGTATTTTCCAACCTTGGAATCTGTCTAATGTTGAAGCTGCTAAAGGCGGGAGTGAGCTCCTTTACCTTCTCAAGGTATTTGGCCATACTGTCTTCCCGCGCTTCGTAACTCCCGCTGACTTGTCCCACCACTAGTTGAGAGTCACTGTGCACCCGGAGCTGACCTATTCCCAGCTCTTTGACGATCCTTAGTCCTGCGATCAGAGCTTCGTATTCCGCTCCATTGTTTGTTGCGGGAAACTCGAAACGCAGAGCGTATTCCGCTATGACTCCCTCCGGACTGACCAAAATCAGGCCTGCACCTGCGCCCGACATGTTGGAAGATCCGTCCACATAGAGGGCCCAAAAGCGATCAGAGGGATCGGCCTCTTCTTCGGGGGAGTTCGGTTGGGACTTCAGGTCGTCAACTTTGCTTTGTTCAGGTTCAGCTTCCTCTGGGATGGTACACTCTATTATGAAATCTGCCAGTATTTGGGCTTTCACCGCTGGCCTGGGTCGATAGTTGATGTCGAATTCCGTGAGCTCGATCGCCCATTTTGCCATCCTCCCGGAGGTGTCCGCCTGGTGCAAAACCGCCTTGATCGGTTGATTGGTGAGTAGCGTCACGGTGTGCCCTTGAAAGTAGGGTCGGAGCCTTCGGGCTGCGATCAATAAGGCGTAAGTCAGTTTTTCTAATTTGGTGTACCTGGTCTCGGCGTCCCTCAACGCGCGGCTAACGTAGTAGACTGGCCGCTGGACTTTCGCTTCCTCTTTGACAAGAACGGCCGTGAGGGCCATGGGAGAGACCGCCAGGTATAAAAATAGCTCCTCCCCGGGTTCAGGCTTTGCTAACAGCGGGGGCGAGCTAAGGTAGCCCCTCAATTCTTCGAATGCCTGTTGGCACTCGGAGGTCCAACAGAAGTTCTTCGGTTGCTTGAGGGTTTGAAAGAAAGGCAAGCATCGTTCGGCCGACCTTGCGACGAAGCGATTAAGGGCCGCTATCCTCCCCGTGAGGCGCTGAACCTCTTTTATCGACTTTGGGGCGGCCATCTCCTGGATGGCGCGAATTTTCTCTGGATTGGCCTCGATCCCGCGCCCTGATACCATGAAGCCCAGGAACTTTCCTGAGGTTACTCCGAAAGCGCATTTAGTTGGGTTCAGCTTCATTCTATATTTTCGGAGAGCGTCGAAGGTCTCCTCGAGGTCGGCAACATGATCTCTGGAAGACTTGCTTTTTACGAGTATATCGTCCACGTAGACCTCCATATTACGACCGATCTGCTCTTTGAAGATTTTGTTCACCAACCGTTGGTAGGTTGCACCCGCATTCTTGAGGCCGAAAGGCATGACCCTGTAACAGTAAAGGCCACGATTAGTGATGAAGGCTGTCTTTTCTTCGTCTTCCGGCGTCATTCTAATTTGATTATAGCCGGAGAACGCGTCCATGAAGGTGAAGAGCTCGTGGCCCGAGGTCGCGTCCACCAATTGATCGATTCTGGGAAGGGGGTAGCTGTCCTTCGGACAGGCCTTATTCAGCTTTTTGAAGTCTATGCACATCCTCCACTTGCCGTTTGCTTTTTTGACCAGGACAACGTTGGAAATCCAATCGGGATAATTGACTTCCTTAATGAATCCGGCTTTAAGGAGCTTATCCACTTCCTCGGCTATCGCCTTCTGCCTCTCCGGAGCGTGACTCCGGATTCTTTCTTTCGTCGGTCGATGCTTTGGATCGACGGCTAGATGATGCTTCATGACCTCCATGTCAATCCCTGGCATGTCTGCTGGAATCCAAGCGAAAACGTCCGTATTCCTTCGCAGAAAATCAATGAGACGCGTCCGCACCTCCTCCCCTAGGTTGGAGCCGATCATCGCTACATGCTCCGCGTTCCCATCATTCAAAGGGATTGGTACCAGATCTTCGATTGGGGTGCCCCTTTTTTCGGCGAGGTCATCACGAGCATCCAGTCCATCGACGGGACAGGGGTCGGATTGATCGCTTCTTTGCAAGGCTATATTGTAGCAGTGTCTGGCCAGGGCTTGGTCTCCCCGGACGTCTCCGATCCCCTGGCTGGTGGGGAACTTCAACTTCAAATGGTAGGTCGATACGACGGCTCAGAGAGCGTTGAGGCCGGGTCGGTCGAGGATTGCATTGTAGGCTGATGGCGCCTTCACCACCAAGAAATTCACCAGGGCCCTGGATTGTCTTGGATATTGACCTGCGGCCACAGTCAAAGTTATTATTCCTTCCGTCGGAACGGCGTCGCCGGTAAACCCTACCAAAGGGGAGCTAATCGGCCGCAGATGGCTGTCAAGGGTGGACATTCTTGAAAAGGCGTCGTAGAACAAGATGTCGGCCGAACTTCCATTGTCGACAAGAACGCGACGGACGTCGTAGTTTGCTATATTCAAGGAAACTACGACCGCGTCGTTACGAGGGAATTGGACTCCCTGAGTATCTTCTTCGGTAAAGGTTATGGGCTCTTCAGTCTTTTGCCGCTTGGGGGATACAGCCGGTATGTCGGTCATTTTTTGCCGGGATCCTCCCGAGATGGTGTTGGTGGAGTCCGTTGGAGGCCGATCGCCCGGCCATTCCATGTCGGCGGCCATAGCCAGAGGATGCGAGGCCTGGGAAACCAGAGGCGAGACCGGGGTCCGAGATATGGCTGCGGAGGCCGTGGGTAGCTGCGCGGATGCTTCGCGAGAAGGCATCAGGCGAGGATCCAGTGGGGGAAAGGAGTAGGCGCCGGAGAAGATGACCGGAGGCGGCTCCGTTGAGCGCTCCTTTAAGAACAAGGATACTGCGAAGACACAGGCCGTCCTTCTAACGCCAATCCTGTTGGTGCAAAAATCCGCTTGCGTCGGAGAAGCTGGAGTCGAGGGAGTCGCGGTCGCCGCCGGGACCTGCAAAAGAAGTCTAAACCGGAGGTGGGGTTGCTCCGGCAAGACCCTCCGACGCTCAAGTCAGTTCTCTGCCTCAACAAGAATGGAGTGTTCGAACGAAAATTTTAGCATAATTTTTAGGTAAAAATGAGAGCTTATTGAATAACGTATCTGGGGTTCCCCTTTTATAGACGGAGGGGGTGACAAATTGATAGCGACGCTTGTAACCGTCTGATAGTGGGCCGCCCAGAGTCAGGAGGAATTTATTGCGGAGGGTAGTGGAGTGGGATCGTGGCTATCGCCGTGGCTTGCCACGTAGAGTCAGTTACGGGAGTGGAGCAGCGTCCGCTGTCGTGACTTGTCAGGGAGTGGTAGAATCGCACAGGATCCACCGCAGGGAGTGGAGTAGTATCGTGGCCGTTAATACGGTCTGACAGGGAGTGATGGAGCTGCGTAGGGTCCGCCGCAGGGAGTGGAGCAGTGTTGTGGCCGTTACTGTGGCCCGCCAGGGGGTCCAGACTTGTCGGCCGAAGTTCGGTTGGAGTCGGTAGTGAGGTCCGGTACCCGTAGGAGTTTGGGCGAAGTCTACTTACAGTTGGGGTTGTGGGCGGAGTCCGGCTCCCGTAGGAGTCCGGACGAAGTCTTCCTGCAATTAAAATCAAAGGCGAAGTCCGGCTCCCGTAGGAGTCCGGACAAGGCTTACTGGCAGTTGAAGTTGAGGACAGAGCCCGGCTCCCGTAGAAGTCCGGGCGGAGTCTACTTGCGGTTGAAGTCGTAGGCGGAGTCCGGCTCCCGTAGGAGTCCGGGCGGAGTCTTCCTGCAATTAAAATCAAAGGCGAAGTCCGGCTCCTGTAGGAGTCCGGACAAGGCTTACTGGCAGTTGAAGTTGAGGACGGAGCCCGGCTCCCGTAGAAGTCCGGACGGAGTCTACTTGCGGTCGAAGTCGTAGGCGGAGTCCGGCTCCCGTAGGAGTCCGGGCGGAGTCTTCCTGCAATTAAAATCAAAGACGAAGTCCGGCTCCCGTAGGAGTCCGGACAAGGCTTACTGGCAGTTGAAGTTGAGGACGGAGCCCGGCTCCCGTAAAAGTCCGGGCGGAGTCTACTTGCGGTCGAAGTCGTAGGCGGAGTCCGGCTCCCGTAGGAGTCCGGGCGGAGTCTTCCTGCAATTAAAATCAAAAGCGAAGTCCGGCTCCCGTAGGAGTCCGGACAAGGCTTACTGGCAGTTGAAGTTGAGGACGGAGCCCGGCTCCCGTAGAAGTCCGGGCGGAGTCTACTTGCGGTCGAAGTCGTAGGCGGAGTCCGGCTCCCGTAGGAGTCCGGGCGGAGTCTTCCTGCAATTAAAATCAAAGGCGAAGTCCGGCTCCCGTAGGAGTCCGGACAAGGCTTACTGGCAGTTGAAGTTGAGGACGGAGCCCGACTCCCGTAGAAGTCCGGGCGGAGTCTACTTGCGGTCGAAGTCGTAGGCGGAGTCCGGCTCCCGTAGGAGTCCGGGCGGAGTCTTCCTGCAATTAAAATCAAAGGCGAAGTCCGGCTCCCGTAGGAGTCCGGACAAGGCTTACTGGCAGTCGAAGTCGTAGGCGGAGCCCGGCTCCCGTAGGAGTCCGGGCGGAGTCTACTTGCAGTCGAAGTCGTAGGCGGAGTCCGGCTCCCATAGGAGTCCGGGCGGAGTCTTCCTGCAATTAAAATCAAAGGCGAAGTCCGGCTTCCGTAGGAGTCCGGACAAGGCTTACTGGCAGTTGAAGTTGAGGACGGAGCCCGGCTCCCGTAGAAGTCCGGGCGGAGTCTACTTGCGGTCGAAGTCGTAGGCGGAGTCCGGCTCCCGTAGGAGTCCGGGCGGAGTCTTCCTGCAATTAAAATCAAAGGCGAAGTCCGGCTCCCGTAGGAGTCCGGACAAGGCTTACTGACAGTTGAAGTTGAGGACGGAGCCCGGCTCCCGTAGAAATCCGGGCAGAGTGATGGGAGTTCACCAACGGCAGTCGAAAGTCGGAAGAAGCTTGTGAGGGTCAATTCCGTCAAGAACTTCGGTCGAGGGTATCTCATACCTAACAGTACTTATTCTTACACTGGATCAGAAAAGTCTCAGAATCTAGAAAGTACAAGTAACCAGGCTTAAAATGCTCAGTTAAATGGGACTGCTCTTGATGGCTGCCAAGTAAAGGGCCTTAAAGTTCTAGTACGCAAGATTAGTGACCACTCAATTGGGAATAAGTCATCCAAGTGCTAAGTTAGTTCCTCACCTTGAGCTCATTAAGCAAACCAATTTCAGCAGGGCTTCAATATTTTATCTTTGGAGCACCCAACATGCTCCCTGTGTTAGTTTCTGAATAATCATTGCCCACTTTCATGTTTCAACCCTTTGTTATTTAGCCTAGTAGGGGCTTTAATCACATATTGAATAATGTTGTGGACTTAAATAGCTTCGCTTTGGCAGGCTTTGTATGATTAGTATTAGAACACATCCTTAGAAATATTAAATTAAAGACAATTTCAAGTTGTTGGCTTTTCTAATTGCCATATTTCTAAATCAAATAAAATCTAAACTCTAACTATGCCAATTCCACCATAAAACAAATCTTATAATCTGAAATGGGTCCAATATATGTATTTTGCAAGATAAAGCCTTTGGAGTCGGAGTTTGACACATTTGTAAGGGTTGAAAGGTTGATTGCTATTTCATTTTCTTGATGTTCGGTCTGGGACCAGTTTGAAATTTCATAGACATCCTGGGTATGTCTTTGAACTTTAACATGTGTGGAGCAGCCTAGTTGAGTTTCTTTTTTGGATTTTGGGTGGAGGAGATTACTAATATAACCCCAAAGTTTTCAAAGGCTCAAGGTGCAATAAAGCACAAGGTCCTTAGAGCCTAGGTTCAAGGCTCTAAGGCATGCGCCTTGATGAAGTGAGGCACAAAAATATAAATATAGGTATAATAATGTGAATACATGATTCTATATATTTTAACAATGGAGTATCAATTTATTAATGCAAATATGACTAAAATATACATATGAAGGACATGGCATGCCAAATATCAAAAATTGATGGATAGAGAAGAAGAAGTAGATAGGAGTTATGTGTTCTGTCCTCTCTTATGTTTCTGGACACAAAAATAGCGGCAACCACAGCCGAACAAGAAGAAGGGGAAAAGCAGCAGTGAGGAGGAGCGGCTTTGGTTACAGCCCTAGATCTACGTGTTTCTCTTAATTTGTCCATTGGAGCCCTAGATTCACTCTTTTCCCCTTTTGTCTGCCTATCTACACTTGAGATCCATCTCTCTTTTAACCCCAAAGCCCCAAAATCTTGATCAAACCCTGACTAATTGATGGCTGAGGTTAAACACAGTAAAGGCGCACTGAGTTGCTAATAAAGTGCGGTTGATTGGAATGACAAGTTGCAATAAAATTATAAAATGAGTTGTTGCTAATACTCTCACTTATAAAATTAGGAGTTGATTGGAATGACAAGTTACCAAAACATCCATCTGGAAGCACATAGCTTTTGTAAACTCAAACTATGGCCAGCCTTCAAGTTTCTCTATGTTGATCAGCATTAAGGGGCATCAAAGCTTCATTAGGTCTCTGATTGATATATACTCCATTGTAGGATAGATCTGTTCTTTGGTATTAAAACATGTGATTTCCTACTAAAAGAGAAAGCAATGAAAAGAACACATGATTTGGTAATAATCATATGAAAGAATCTGCAGGAGCCAAAAAGAATTTGCAGGAGAAATTTGGGGAAATTGTGTTCGATTGTGATATGTGACTGTATTTAAATTTCTTCAAATCAAGTTGCTGTACCCTTTTGGCATTCTTGAACCAAACCACACAACTGTAGGTAGACATCACATAAGGTCTACAACTTGCATTATTATTATTATTATTATTTTACGGGTGTTACTGTTACTTAAGATCAGTGCATGGCAGACTGTGTTTTGGCGCAGATACTTAGTTTGTTGGACATAGCATTATTTCTAAATGGTGAGGTCAAAAAGCCCAATAAAATTGAAATCTTAAGATAAAATAATAACAATAGATAGTCTGTGTTTTTGATTGCAATGAAATTCATGGAAAAGGAAAGTTATACTTTTCATGGTAAAAGAAAATTTTTCCAAAGACCTAGAACTAAGCTTTCCAAGTTAATTTTCTATGAGAACAAATGTAGAACTAATTTTTTCCAAAAGGAAGTTTTTCCAGCAGGTTTTTTTTTTTTTTTTTTTTGCATCTGAACATACCCTAAAGTTAAGAAACATTCAAATAATGATGAGTTAGTTTAGCCAAGATACTTATGATCATGCAATAAGGGCAGTCTGTTGAGCTTTGGAAGGTCAATGGGGACAATTATGTTATCTAGGATCATTAAGATATTATAGAATATGTACATGCTATTATTATGGATTTAAATACTTTTACAAGGAAAAAGGAGTTGCTCTTGCAACTTACTCGATTAGATGAAACTAAAATTTCTTTTCAGAATTATTGATGGGAAAATAGAAAGTTAAAAATAAAAAAAAATTAATTTTCTTGATTATTTATCATAGTTTGTTTCCACAATTCGGTATTTCATGTAAACATCTACTGTGGCTAATTATTTCAAGCGTTTAAATATAACTTAGAGATAAGGTTGAAATGTAATACATTCCCAATTTTTTTGTGTTGGAATGTCATATACAGCCAGGTTCATGAAGATCTTATACACCTTGTGAGCTGAATTCTTGAAGCTTGATTTACTGTACATGCTCAGAGTTGACCAGTTTTGATCAACTCAATGACTTTTGTTTGTGCACAACCATGGCCAAAACTTTGGAAGCCAAAACTGGCAACCATCTTTTTCTTTCCATCTGCATGAGTTGCCTGTGAAGAGTTATTCTGGACGTCGATGCTGCATTCTGCAAAGTTTTACCTCCATGTGCCTTTTTAGAGGATCCTCTAATTGTAATATGCACCATTTTTTGTTGAGTTAATCTTAGCCCTTCATTCAAATTTTACAAAACAGCTTGATCCACTTGTTTCTATGCTTTGTAAGATTATATGCAGCACTGTTACTCCTTTCGTTCTTTTGACATTTTATGAATTATTTACTGCTCTATGGACAAGTTACTTTGTATAGTATTGCTTAAAGTTTTTTTAAGCAAAAGTAATCAAGAAAGCATGATTATTTCCATACAATTTGGCAGGCATGCATCAGTTTAGGTATATAAATGCTCTGTTCAATACTTTCATATTTCTTTCTAAAAAAAGGATCAATTCTTACTCGCTAATAATTAAATTTAGCAAATCAATTTGCCAAAAACTTCTGTTATACTTGCTTTGTGGCTAGGGGCAGGTTGAGACTGGTTTTCATTTCTTTGACCGTGAACTCTTGCCGAGAAATGCACATTGCTGCTGCTTGTTTGATTGATTTAAGACCTTGAAGACCTTATGAAGTAACAGTTGGCTCTGTAAGGATAAACATATTGCGGTTCTTATCCTATTCTGAAGAAAACTTTCTGATAATGTGTCAACTCGGCTCTTTGGCTTATAGTTTGTGCCTCAAACATCAGTGCCTTGTTCAAATGCTCAAGCCTTTAGGTAGAAATAGCATCACTAGTGCATTATATTTCAACTGAATACTAGGTTCTAGAGGTCCTCAGCATTCGTTGATAATTCTGACCGTGTATATGGCTGCAATCAATCTTCTATTTCTACAAAGAAAGTATTATATATACCATGAAATGCTTTTCCTTTTATATTGTATAAGAACTGCCAAACACTTTAAAAAGCAGTTCCTTGTATCAAATTTTGCCTTCTCCATCTGTGGCATAGACTTGTTCCAGTTCATTGATTTAGAGTTCTCTCTGGTTTCATAAGATTAATTTCTGCAAATGGATCTTCTAGGCTTCATGGCAATGAATAGTTAAAAATCTTTACCCACTTAGGCTTGCTATCAGCTTGAGAACTCTTTAGAACTTTGAAGGATTACAACTTGATCCACATGCTGACTACATGCATGTGATCTTAGCTTTAAAGGTTAAGGTATTACTTTGAAGTTGAAGACTTAGTGGAAGTGGTCGGTTATTTTGCATGGTTTTGATGAGAGCTGGAAACCTGGTATGGGCCCTTGACCTTGCATGTGAATCACTAAACAAGTTGCTTTGACAGCTTGTGTTTTCTAGTGGTAGCAGATTGTGGTTTCTAGTAGCAGGTAAAGTGAAACGATGAGATCTATGAGTTTAGTAAATGCGAAGTATTCCGAGCCTCCCCTGCTACTCTGAGGGTGGCATCGGCATGAGAAGTTTTAATTATGAAATGAGAAAAATATATGTAAATTCTAGTGAAGGAATTACCGTGCCTTTAATTTTTCTGCAACTCTTACATTTTATGATAAGTAGTTAGAAGTCTTAGAGAAAATAGTTATTGCCATAAACTATATACCGAGCATAACCATTGTTTAGGAAACAGACATTATTTGATGTCCTGCTGTTACACAAGTTTTATTTACCATTCAAGTTGATTTGTTATGGCTGTGGGTCTTTGGGGGGCAGAAATTAGTATCCCTATAATATTGTGCTGCAACTCTTAGATTTAATAGTTAGAAGGAGGTTTTAGAGAAAATATTTCCTTGTCACTTAGATGCTGAGCTTAGGTATCTGCAAAGAACTCCTGAGATTTAATATCTATCTATCATAGAGGTTTCATTTACCCCTGGGAGTTGGTTTTTGCTATGACAATAGTTCCTATGCCCCTATGAGACATTATATAGACAGGCATTACAACTTGCTGATGCATAATATATGTCTAGAAAATTTATAAGAATGTATTATATCTTCTGATCTTCTTAAAATTATCTGGGACTTGACCTAATGGGATTCAACTAGTCATGATCTTTAATTTTCATGACACAACATACCATGCTATTCTGTATTCATTGACCTCCTGAACACATAATTGATTTACTGATACGTTTCAAAGATGAACTACTGAGAATTTCCTATCATATTACGTAACTATATGTTGTTTACTAAAGGATAATAGTATCGTAAGGACCTAGTATTATGGAGAACTCTAATGAAACAGCATCAGTGCCTAAATAATATGTTTGGTGATGAAGGGTCGTGGTTTTGAGCACCAGATCATACCAGGTGTACTCTATTATACCTGATAGGGAGCCAATACCTGGGAGATTCTCCATAAAGATTGTTGGTTCCAAAGGCTACCATATTTATACTGTACCAGTTGGCTTGTATGGGTACTGAAACCAGTACTTGAAACCTTGCTTTAAGATTTTTATGTGAGAGTTGTTCACCAATTTATTGCTATTTGCTAAATACTTATTTGTCCTCTTTCCTGTGCAGTTAGCATTATTTGCATGTGTTTCTTTTAATTATCAGTGAGATATTTGTCTTTTACATTTTGCAATTAATATTTTTTGAGGGAGGTTTGCAATTAAGATTTGGAGATATAATATATTGAAATTTCTCTATTTTTGTGATTTGACATGTTATTGGTGTTTATTTAATATTTGTAAATGTGTCATTATTTGTCAAAATCTTATAGGAGAGAGCAAATTTGGAAATGTTGCCAACATTATAAGAAGTTTTTAGCTTTCTTAGCATTAAAAGTTGCATGTTCCGTCTTTTCATGAACTTAAGCAGGTTTTAATGTCTTTTTTTTTTTTATAAACCTTTTTGCAGATATTTGATGAGCATTTGGGTTGCGGCGTGGTCCTTTTGAATCTAGGTGAGATGGCATGAACTTACGCCGTTGCACTTTTGTCGTTCACAATCTGTTCATGCTCTTTGGGGGGGGAAATCTGCATGATGGAAGTTTCTAGTTTTGTGAATTTTAGAACATGCAACCATACGTTCCCTAACTTTTACCTGTGCCACTGGTCATTTTTTAAGTGTTTAACTAAGGTATCTGGTCTTTTGACCCTGTTAACTTTTTCTTTAGGTACTTGCATTCTGGTGAAGGTGGATTCTTTTATCATTTGCATTTTCCTTAAGTTTGTGCTATGATGGTGCACTCACCTCTTTGTCCATGATTATTGGTCATCATGTTTACCCTTAGTGAGATTATTAATGCTTTAAAACAAAAATTCTTTTTTGTGTTGGTAGATCTAACTGATGAGATATTTTGTTTTCTGTCAGAGAACAAACAAGCGAGGAACCAAATGGAGATAGGGAACTAGCTCGACCCTTTTGTAGAGAGGACTCTGCCATGTATTGAACCGCTATCCCCTGTTCCACTTGCCGATTGCCTCTCGTAAACTGGATGGATGATGAGTATGGTATCATTTGAGTTGCATTCTCGTAGGTCATCCGAAGGTTTTTACTGCTTTCTTCTGTGAAATATTTATGCTAACGTTTCCCTGTTTTTACTGTTTGGTTCTCTTTTGAACATAAATTATATTTTTAGTTGATGCACCTGCTTTTTGACAGTAACGTGTATTTTTCAATTTTCTGTTCATCTTTCTTATCACCAAGTTGCCAGGAGCCTAGCAAACTCGTTATTTTCCAAGCTCTAAATATCAAGTTCCAACCTAAAGCCTGTATCAGTAAATCTCCTGAATTGAACATTTGGATGTACTATCTGTCTCAAATATGAAGGCAGGAGTGTGGCTTGTGACCACAGGTAGGAGAGATGCGTCTCACAATACAAGTTAGTAGATGTCTTTGGGTTTATGATTTTGGGGCTCTGGAGAGAGGTGGAATTGATAAATCTTAATGTAATACAAGAATAGATAATAATGAGAGAAAGAGAATATAGTTGGAATAGTCAATATTTATGCAACAACAGTTGCATTAGATGCAAAACAAATATTCTTTCGTGACCAAACTATAAGCATGGAATTTCATGATATTGATTGTGCGAGAATTTTAGGAAAATGTTTCATTTCCCGGCATGTTGCTTAATTTTTGGTATAAATTTTTTTTTTTCCGCTGATGGATTCAACCTCTGATCAAAAAGATACATCTTTATTCTATTTCATCTCTTGGATGGTTAAATGGAAGTTGGCTTCGTTGACAATACATGCCATCCAACATGCAAGGCCTTGATATGTGTGGTGGCTAGATCAAAGGCACGGTGCATGCCTCAAGTATCATCGGTCCAGGTCCGGTATCTGCAAATTAGCAGCTCTCAATGGCCTGAGTATGAGTTCATTGTTTCTACTTAAAGAGTCTTAGTGGTGTTATTCTTTTTTTTTTTTTTTTGATAAAATGGATGTATTATAACAAATTAAATATGAATAAATATATTCTTGACAATCAAAAATAAAATATTAAAAAATTAAACAAGAAGACCGGTCATAGAATGTTATAGTACTGATCTTGAATGGTCAATCACAATAGTAGTCATCTAGTCAGTTGCATTATTTGCTTCATGAAAAATATGTGAGGCGTCAAAAGTAATCAAAGATTTTAGCATTCTCTACTAGTCCTTTAATAATGGATGTCATCTATCATCTTAGAGGATTAGAAAGGTATCTAACAACCGCTGTAGGTATGCCCTACAATCAAATTTATGAAGTCTATAATTTGTGGATGGTATATATCAAATATTTTCATGCAACGCGTAATTCTAGCATGGGAACTGTAGTATCAAAAATTTAAGCACTTCCTGCTGCAATGAATGTATTGGTATTACTTCAATTAACGGAGTCAGATTCACCAATATTGTCTTGATCCTGCACGCCTCAATCAAAATTAATATTAAGAAAATAAGGTGGTGGCTTCCAATAAAAATAGTTTAATTTAGAAAGCGCGGAGACTAGATGAAGAGCCATAGATTTTCTGTTGTCAAAGATCCTGTGCTAGCAGCCAACTGAAGAAATTTAAACTCCAGTTGAAATTTTTAGGATAATCAATGTAGCACTAAGTCCTAAATTTTTGAATATATGAATATTAGGAATGGCAACAAAATTTAAGTCCGTAAATATCCGATCCGATTGTGTCGGGTAGTCAACATATGGATTGGATTTGAGTCAAATTTGAGTAAAATCCGAATGCTCAACTTTGAATTCGGATCGAGACTGAGAAGTTATGCATCCGACCTGATATTCAGTCTGAATGCGATTCAAATTATTTTAATATTTTAATATATATATATATTATATATTTTATTAATTATCATCTATTAATTATTAAATTCAAACTTATTCGTTCAATCTCTTTTTTCTTTTTTTTTTTTATTCTCTTCGTCTGCTGCACAACAAATACAAAGCATAAAACAGTAAACCAAACCCTCATCCACGATACCACATGGCTGGTCGGCCATACCCACACCACTATCCATTGTCCCGTCATCCCTTCCTCTAGTCTGAAGTGACACCGCCGTGGGTCCGTTAGCCAGCCATCAATTTATCGAAGCTTTTAAAATTAAATATTATTATTGAATATCTTGATACATTAAATTTATTTTATATTTAAATTTTATTTTTAATTAAATATAAAACTAAATATTATTGAATTAAATATTATTAAATTTTATTTATTTAAGATAATTTAAATTTTATTTTAATTAAATATGACACTAAATATCGTTGAATTTTGTTTATTTAAGGATGATTTATGAAATGATAGTATGGTTTTAGAGTTGATAGAAATTAAAAAAAAAATACTCAATGTGGTTCAACTAGATTTGGATCGGATAAATTTGAATTATCAAATATCCGATTGAGACGGACTTGAGCAAAAAAGATTTAGTCCTGATAATATTTGGACTGTTACGGCTGTATTTGGATAGTTTATTCAGTATTTAGATTTAAGTTCGGATAGTTAAAAATCCTTCGAACTTGATCCAATGTCATCCCTAATGAATATTCTTTATCAGCCAAATATTATAGATAATATAACAACACAAAATAGCTTTTAACTTTTTAACTTTAGATGAAAAACTCTCTTTAACGGTTTGCAAAAACTCCTCAATGGATAAGGGTAAACCAATAGATATACACTGCAACCACACCATTCACTGAAGTCAGATTAATTTCCACATAAATAAAGTAACTCGGGAATCAAAGCTAATCTCCAGACCCATTGGTGACATCCTTAAATCTTTCGTCTCAAACTAGTTTGACTCCCTCTGGACCTTATAAAAAAAAAGTAAAAAGAAAAATAACAAACAAATTAACGACACGTCAATCCTGCATTGCGCTTCAGCAACCCGAAGGCCCGAGGGCCCAATATATCAGACTGAAAAAGGAGAAAAAAAAAAACCACCTTAACTGATATCAGGATCCTAAATCCCGTAATTAGCTTCAAACTGAGAAAAATTTGGAATCATATGGATTAATAGCAGGATCTAAAACCCCCCGCAACTAGTTCAAAGAGAGATCCGAAATATCATCCCCAAACCCCATCCACACACCCAGAATATCTGATACCAGTATTACAATAAGCATCTTCTGCAGCACACCACAATTTGTTACTCTCAAGGTACCAATGCTTGATCGCTAGAACTGACAGCAATATCACAATCACAATAAGTACAAAATAGATTCTTCCATCGCAACTCTACTGAAATTGCTGAAACTTCCGCATTATATACCGGCAACAAAAGTTAGGCTTCCCAATTGGATTGTTCGTGTATACGAACACAAGAATCTTCTCAAAATACTGAATGTCAAACACCACCTCAAAATTGAGAACACCTGATCATTATTCCATATTAAAATAATGACACCATAAAAGGACAAAGCAAGCACGGACTCAGACTAATGGTCCAGCTACGATTGTTTATCATAACAAACCTGATCATTATTCAATAAAATAATAGCAAACCACAAAACGTTCTACCGTTTAGTCAGCACATAACACATGAGAAGACACAGATCATCAGCCACTGACACTGAAGCCATGCATGACTGGCAAGAGAAACTCAGAGTGCTCCCTCACTTTGGATTCGGCGTATGGGATTACTATGTTGCAATCTTGATAGTTTCCTGTCAATATTGAGGAGATGATCGGTTGGCTTGAAACCAAAGGGTGGTACGTGCCCATTCCGGCTCTTTGACAGCTTTGAAGGGTGACCCGATCGACCATGGTTTGATGACTTGTGAAGGGCTGCTACAAGAGAACCCCTTCGTGAGCTTTTTTGTTCTGTTCTCATGCTGCGATCAAACTGATGAGAGGAAAGAGATCGAGTTGGACGATCCGAGATTTCTTTTGCACCACTTGCTCTTATTGTCTGCTTGTTGTAGAAAACAAGATGAGGGAGAAGACTTAATAAATATTTCTTCAGCTGCTCATCTCCAACATTTTTTTGGGCAGGATTCCCTTCCAAATTTATTGCTTGCAAGGAACCATAATTAGCTGCCAGTTGACCAAGACCTTTGGAAGTAGAAATTTTATTGGAACGCAAGTCAAGAACATTCAATTTGAGAAGACGGTGGAGGCCTTCAACATCACCGATCTTGTTACCAGCCAAGTATAACTCTTTCAAAGAAGAACATGAGGCCAGACCTTCAAAAAATTTAAGATACCTTGGTCAGACAGGCGGAAAGAAACAGTCATTTCCTCTCTCTATTGTTTCCCTTTCAAATGATGGTAAAAGAACTAGTCAACAATGCCACAAGTGAGACTTCACTTTTGAATGAGAAAAAAGACTGTACAGCATTACAAAGATTAAGCCGTAGCATATACCTTAAAGTACCATATGAGATATATTATAGCATGATACTCAACATCAATTTCGCATGGGTTTCTACCAGCACTCTAGCATTTTTTTTTCTTAATCATGGATTGGATCCTAAGTTGATGCAGGAGTTTTTAACTATGGTAACAAATTTCATCCATGGATAAACACATGTTAGGCTGATGACACAATGGATTAAAACTCAACTATGACACAACCTTAGCCTCCATCTTATCAACAAAACCAAAGACGTGAAGAAAGCATGGAAATGGATGCCTGACAGAAAATTTTCATCCATATCGAGCAGAGACAACCACCGAGCCTCCTTGCAACTGTTGTGGTGCGGACACCAGAGCCATCAAAAATCGACAATATAATTTAAGTTCGATTTGAATCGAAGAAGCCTCATTAAATTGATTCTACTTCAGTTATTTATTTTCAGTCAATAAATTTTAATGCATTTGGCTTTGGGTCCATAGGGCCATACTTGGATTTGTCCACGTCACCTTTGGAGCCACCACTCTCCACATGCCAAGAGAAGAAATATGCATGCCAGCATGTGCCATGCTCATGCCAAGTTGTGTCAAGCATCAAGCACCCACATGGAGTTCCATTTCTTCCTTAGAATTCCTTAAGAATTCTTGGCTACTTACTTATTTTGTTGAAGGCTGATTTCTTACCTATGGTAAATTATAATGCTTTACTTTTTTGTAGAGGGTTGATTTCTTCCTTGTAAAGATAAGAGATTCCTAAACAAACAGGACCCTTTGTGTCCTATATAAATCCCCTTGTATCTTTCATGAAAAAGACAATGAATGATTTTACAAATTCCACAAATACTTGTGTCAATCGCTCCGAGAGGGAGAGGGTGTGAGATCCAAAATCGCCCCACAAGGGGAGGGTGTGAGGCCCACTTTCTATCATATTCCTTCTACTTAAGATTCAGTGTTCCTACGACTCTGATCGACTCCACCATCTACCCACGCAAGCCTATTCCGTCAAGAGAAGATGTGTCTCCAGAATTTTTATCTGTCGTGCTGAGAGGAGTGATTTCTTATTCTACAGATCATATGCTGTCAAGGACCTTCGTTCCTTAACAGTTGATCTTTGATTTTTTTTAATCCGATGTTGGTAAAGACCTAGTTCTTTATCGATGGATCTGTTTGATTAAAAGATTCAGAGCCCTAATCAGAGTAGTTCTTAACTACCACGATCCGGATTTTTATCATCTTCTTGGATTTTCTCACGGGTTTAATATTTTATTTTCTCTCGTTCCATTCTTTTTTTTTTTTGCATTTACTCGTAAGCATGTTTAATTTCTGCTATCTGTTTATGAAATTTTCTATTACTAATTATTTACTGATCTCTCGAATGGCATTCGTCTGTATCATTTAGATTGATCTCGCTTTAGTCTCGTATCAATCAATCACACCTCCTGAGCAGAGTATAGGCAACTATACTGTCTGTCCTGGGAATAATGAGCCCCTGGTCGGACGTGATTTGTTGTTGATGAGCAGAAGAGAGCTTGATTATTAGGATTGATTTTCTTTTTTAGGATTGTCCCGCATCAATTTAATATCAGAGCAGGTTGATTAGGACTTTAGTTTAAATTCAGCAATTTAAATTTTCGCAAGTTAAATTTTCGCACTCTAAATTTCGTACTTTACTTTCAAGCATTTTAATTTTTATTGCACCTTATTTCTGCATCTTAGAGTTGCATGACCACTAGATCAGATACCTGATACCAACATCCTACTTCCCTACCCAACACCAATATGGATCCCAATATAGCAGCCATCATCAATGCTCTGACTGAAAAGTTTGATGACTTGAAAAATTTTATGAAAGCCATGGATGAGAGAATAGTGGTATTAGAAGAAGCTAGACAGAAATAACCTGAACCTGAGTCTCCCCGACTACCTATAGGACAAAGAGGTAGGAATCTAGAACTTGATCGACCTATAGGGGCACGCCCGCACCATAACCAGTTCGATCAAGATGAGCATATTCTTAGGAATGTGAAAGTCGAAGCTCCAAGTTTTGATGGTTGTCTAGATCCGAGAGAGTACCTAAATTGGGAATCAGATATGGACCACTATTTTGGATGGTACGAAATGTCTGAAGCAAGGAGAGTTAGGTTTGCTAGGATGAAATTGGTGAGACAAGCCCGACTTTATTGAGAAAGTATTGAGCGTCTTCTCAATCAGAGAAGACAAGATCCGATAGAAACCTGGAATGAGATGAAAGAAAAACTCAGAGAGAAGTACCTCCCCACCTCTTACCAACAAAGACTTTTAGATCAATGGCAGAGGCTTACTCAAGGGAATAGATCAGTCACCGAGTATATCACGAGATTTGATGAATACCTCATGAGATATGGAGTAGCCGAAGATAGAGTTGTTACCTTATCTAGATTTAGAGCTGAATTACGAGAGGATATTCAGCGTGAGCTCTTTCTGCGAGAGGTAACCACGTTGGAACAAGCTTATCAACTTGCCTTAGATTTTGAAAGATTTTCTAGATATTCGACTCCCCGTCGTCCTGAACCCAACCGAGTAACCCCTTCTGGATCGAGACCTAATATTAATCAAACTCCTAGTAACGGACCTCCACTTACAAATCCTATTGGGAGAAAAGAAGATAAAGGAAAAGGAGCTATAGGAGAGTTATCAAAAGGAAGTAGTTCTCGATCTCATTGCTTTAAGTGCCATGGTTACGGTCACTTTGCTGCACAATGCCCCAACCGATCATTATTCGTAGAAGAATTAGAAGGAGAAACTCTAGAAAATATTAAGGAGGAAGTTTATGAAGCTGATCCAGATTTAGCCGAACAATTTGAGAGTACTGAGGACATCCTAGGTTATGCCACACCTGAGTCAGACCTTAGGCTTGGAGTCGTTAGGTATGTCCTAGCCCAAACTAAGGAAAGTGAAGACTGGCGTAGGACCTCTATTTTTCATACCTTCATAAAATTTGGCGATAAAATTTGTAAGGTGATCATTGATAGCGGTAGCTGTATCAACGTCATCTCCACCGACACGATTAAGCGATTAGGATTAACTCCTGTAGATCATCCCAATCCATACCGTGTGTCTTGGATTGATTCCTCCTCTATTCCCATTAAATTTAGATGTCGTGTGCCCATCCAGCTTCATTCCTATCAGGATCATGTGTGGTGCGATGTCTTACCCATGGAAGTCGGAAGTATCATATTAGGTCGGCCTTGACTATTCGACAATGATGTTACGATTTATGACTGTACCAACTCCTGTAGCTTTACTCATCAGGATAAGAAGATCACGATTAATCCTTCCCCACCTAAGGCTACTAATAGAAAGATAGGCAATGGACCAAAAGAAAATCTTAAGAAGAAAAGCCTCAATCTGATAGATGCTAAAGAATTAGAGACGATCATGAGTGAAGGATCACCAGTTTGGATGCTTGTTGCTAGAGAAGTTCGTGAGGATTCTAAGGTGGATTATCCTAAGAAAATAGCTAGCCTTCTTAATGAGTTTCATGATGTCTTTCCTGAGGATCTTCCAGATTACTTACCACCTATGAGAAACATTCAACATGCCATTGATTTAGTTCCTGGATCTACCCTACCCAACTTGCCCCACTATAGATTGAACCCTAATGAGCATGCCGAGCTACAAAGACAAGTTGGAGAGCTGATAAAAAAAGGATTTATGCGGGAGAGTTTGAGTCCTTGCACGGTTCCTGCACTATTGACTCCAAAGAAGGATGGTACATGAAAAATGTGCATAGATAGCCGTGCCATTAATAAGATCACCATTAAGTACCGCTTTCCCATCCCTAGGTTAGATGACATGTTAGATATGATGGCCGGATCCACTATCTTTTCTAAGATAGATCTTAAGAGTGGTTACCATCAAGTAAAGATTAGACCGGGAGATGAGTGAAAAACTGCTTTCAAGACAAAAAATGGTTTATATGAGTGGATGGTGATGCCATTTGGATTATCTAATGCCCCTAGTACCTTCATGAGGTTGATGACCCAAGTACTACGACCATTTATAGGAGTATTTGTAGTCGTATATTTTGATGACATTTTGATCTATAGTCGAACTAGAGAAGATCATTTAGATCACCTCCAAAGAGTGTGTCAAGTTCTTAAAACAGAAAGCTTGTATGCTAATCCTAAGAAGTGCACTTTTATGACAGACCATATCATCTTTTTAGGTTTTGTTGTTACCCCCAATGGTGTATCTGCTGATCCTGAAAAGATTAGAGCAATAGTTGAGTGGCCGGTGCCCAAGAGTGTGCATGACGTGCGAAGTTTTCATAGATTAACAACCTTTTATCGTAGGTTCATAAAAGGGTTTAGCACCATAGTCGCTCCCATCACTGACTGCATTAGAAAGAAAAATTTTGAATGGACTAGTGCAGCCAATAGAGCCTTTCTAGACATTAAGGACAAGATGACTCATGCCCCAATCTTACGTCTCCCTGATTTTTCTAAGATTTTTGAAGTAGTGTGCGATGCGTCAGGAGTTGGGATTGGTGGTGTCCTTAGTCAAGAAGGTCATCCGGTAGCATACTTTAGCGAGAAACTTAACGATTCTAAACTCAAATATTCTACATATGATAAGGAGTTTTATGCGGTAATTCAAGCTTTAAGTTATTGGAGGCATTACCTACTACCGCAAGAATTTGTTTTGTACTCTGACCATGAGGCCCTTAGATTCCTGAATTCTCAAAAGAAATTGAATCATAGACACGGTAGGTGGGTCGAGTTTTTGCAAGCCTATACTTTTGTTTTGAAACACCGTGCAGGTGTAGAGAATCGTGCTGCTGATGTCCTGAGTCGTCGTCATACTTTGCTGTCCACCATTAGTATAGAAGTTGGTTTTGATAAGGTTAAAGAAAATTATGAGTGTCCAGATTTTGATGACATACCGCTTTACGAAAGGGGTCATCTAGAGAACGTAGTGAATATACCCTTCAGGATGGTTACCTATTTAAAGAAACTAGGCTGTGTATCCCCCGTACATCTTTAAGAGATTTTTTAGTTTGGAGATTACATGCTGGAGGATTAGCTGGACACTTTGGTAGGAATAAAACTATAGAGTTGGTAGAAGCCCAGTTCTTTTGGCCAAGCTTGAAAAGAGATGTCGCCCGAATTGTTGCCCAATGTAGAACATGTGCCGTGGCCAAGCAGAGAAAACAAAACACCGGCTTATATACACCCTTACCTATACCAGACTGTCCTTGGCAAGATGTTAGTATGGATTTTGTTTTGGGATTACCTAGGACAGCTAGGAGGCATGATTCTATTCTAGTGGTTTTAGATAGATTTTCAAAAATGGCCCATTTCTTGTCCTGTTGCCAAACGTCTGATGCATCGAAAGTTGCAAGGATATACTTTGATGAGATTGTTAGATTACATGGATTGCCTAAAACCATTGTTTCTGATAGGGATGTTAGATTTATGAGCTACTTTTGGAAAACCTTATGGCATCTTTTAGGCACAAAACTAAAATTTTCTTCTGCCTATCATCCGCAAACAGACGGTCAGACCGAAGTGGTTAATAGGAGTCTTGAAAATCTTTTGCGTTGCTTGATTGGGAAACATATGGGTAACTGGGATCTTTTGCTGTCCCAAGCCGAATTTGCATATAATAGCTCTATTAATAGGTCCATTGGCATGAGTCCTTTTGAAGTAGTTCATGGATATCAACCTAGAAAATCAATAGACCTCATCCCACTACCCATGCATGCTAGGATTTTCGAATCTGCAGTCATTTGCACAGCATGTCAAGAATCTGCATAAAGAGATCAGTAACAAAATTAGTATGAGTAATAAAGTTTATAAACAGAATGCAGATTCTCATCGACGTGTTCAAGAGTTTGCAGAGGGAGACTGTGATGGTTCGATTGAGGTCTGAACGGTTTCCCCCAGAACCGTAAAGAAGTTACATGCCCGAGGAGCAGGTCCGTTTAAGATCATAAAGAAAATTGGATCAAATGCGTATGTTGTGGACCTACCTTCTGATTTTGAAATTAGCTCTACTTTTAATATTACAGATCTTGTCGCCTATAAAAAACCAACTCGGATACCCAGTGAGCCATTAGAGCCTGAACCAACCTTTGAGAGCGAACCTATCCCTGAGTGTCCACCAGCCAAAATGTCAGCAAAACACGATCAGATTGAGAGAATTTTGGATGAGCAGATCCTTTCCACCCGGAGTCGAGGCTATCAGCAGTATCTGGTCAGATGGCAAGGTCGACCGGAGTCTGAAGATACCTGAATCACTCGAAAAGAGCTGCAACGCATTGATCCCGATCTACTTGAGCATCACCAGAGCGGAATCGACCCACACTCGACAGGGTCGAGTTTTTTCCACCCCGGGAGAATTGGTGCGGACACCAAAGCCATAAAAAATCGACAACATAATTTAAGTTCGATTTGGATCGAAGAAGCCTCATTAAATTGATTCTACTTCAGTTATTTATTTTCAGTCAATAAATTTTAATGCATTTGGCTTTGGATCCATAGGGCCATACTTGGATTTGTCCACGTCACCTTTGGAGCCACCACTCTCCACATGCCAAGAGAAGAAATATGCATGCCAGCATGTGCCGTGCTCATGCCAAGTTGTATCAAGCATCAAGCACCCACATGGAGTTCCATTTCTTCCTTAAAATTTCTTAAGAGTTCTTGGCTACTTACTTATTTTGTTGAAGGCTGATTTCTTTCCTATGATAGATTATAATGCTTTACTTTTTTTGTAGAGGGTTGATTTCTTCCTTGTAAAGATAAGAGATTCCTAAACAAACAGGACCCTTAGAGTCCTATATAAATCCTTGTATCTTTCATGAAAAAGACAATGAATGATTTTACAAATTCCACAAATACTTGTGTCAATCGCTCCGAGAGGGAGAGGGTGTGAGACCCAAAATCGCCCCACAAGGGGAGGGTGTGAGGCCCACTTTCTATCATATTCCTTCTACTTAAGATTCAGTGTTCCTACGACTCTGATCGACTCCACCATCTACCCACGCAAGCCTATTCCGTCAAGAGATCTATCTCCTCCAGAATTTTCATCTGTCGTGCTGAGAGGAGTGATTTCTTATTCTACAGATCATATGCTGTCAAGGACCTTCGTTCCTTAACAGTTAATCTTTAATTTTTTTTTTAATCCGATGTTGGTAAAGACCTAGTTCTTTATCAATGGATCTGTTTGGTTAAAAGATTAAGAGCCCTAATCAGACTAGTTTCTTAACTACCACGATCCGGATTCTTATCTTCTTGGATTTTCTCACGGGTTTAATATTTTATTTTCTCTCGTTCCATTCTTATTTCTTTTTTTGCATTTACTCGTGAGCATGTTTAATTTCTGCTATCTGTTTATGAAATTTTCTATTACTAATTGTTTACTGATCTCTCGAATGGCATTCGTCTGTATCATTTAGATTGATCTCGCTTTAGTCTCGTATCAATCAATCACGCCTCAGTCTCGTATCAATCAATCACGCCTCCTGAGCAGAGTATAGGCAACTATACTGTCTGTCCTGAAAATAATGAGCCCCTGGCCGGACGTGATTTGTTGTTGATGAACAGAAGAGAGCTTGATTATTAGGATTGATTTTCTTTTTTAGGATTGTCCCGCATCATGTTGAGAAGGTTTTTTTTTTTATCAGTCTACGGTACTTCACTGCTGCTGAAATCCTTAGACTTCAACCTATATTGTTTTGCTGTTAAGTTTGTAGACCATGCTTCTTCCTTATTAACGTTTATGAACCATCATTCACCACATCCTAATGTTGCTAATGGGGGAAAATAGAATTCTTTCAATTACCTGCTTATAACAATATATTTTCTGGACGGATTAACAATCTGGCATATTAACTTGCAGTGAGACAAGTGGATGGATATAATTTTTTTGGCTACCTAATGGGGCATTACACTCTGCCTCTTATCCATATCCTCATAATAGTACACAATATCATACCACAATTTCGCAGACTCTATGCTCGATTTTTTTTAGTTACTCAATTTTAAAGTTTGGCACACGTATAAAAGCAACTTTTCACTACTAAACTTAAAAATATATGTTATTCTAATAGTGAATGTAAAGGCATACGATATAAAAGCAGCTTTTCACTACGAAACTTATAAATATATGTTATTCTAATTGTGAATGTAATAACTCTTAACGATGAAATGAACCTAGTCTGAATAACTATTCTAGAAGTGACATTCCAGTATTCAATGGATCTGTATGCTGGTTGATATACCAAAGATGGTAATTGCTGTGAAGCACTCCACTGCCACCAAATATGTAAAATGGCACAGTATTTTGTACATTTGAATTTTAGATTAATTAATTCAATCAATATTATCAATAAAAAAAAATGGATGCTAACATCCACAACTTCCAGATATTTCTATATTTCCTGCTTTCAAAACAGAGGATTCAAAGTGCAACTACAGGTCCAACATATAAAATACAAAGGGCAAATGGGCTAAACTATATGGGTTCCAGAAGAAACATGTAACAAACTAGATTCAAGCTCATAGGTAAAGCACAGAAAGCCAACAGATACCAGAGATAAAAGAATGCTGACACCTATAAGAAACAAGGAATATTATAAAGACTGTTAACATACCATGACCAATCCTACATATTCTGTTGTAGCTGAGGTCCAATACACGAAGGCGTGTCAGTTCTCGAAGGCCTTCAATGGTTGAGATGTTGTTTTTTGATAGATTTAGCATGTGAAGACCTCTTGGAAGAGCTCCTATGGTTACCCGAACTGGACAAGAGGTGGTGAAAAATTACTGAAGCAGAAATAAATATAAGAATAATACGTATAAACCAAAAGTATCAAGAGTAAACTGCAATGAAAGAGCAAACATAAAAAAGCACTTGCTGAAAAGGAACAGGACTAGATACCCATGAATTTTATTTTATAACATAAAAATAATGGATACCTATCGAATTGCCTGACAAATTCAGCACCCTTAAACCAACAAATGCACTCAGAATTGGGATCGCCACCAACCCAAGATTTGCCATCTGTGCTGATGAAGATGCAGCATTCAAGGTTGAGATGTAATTGTAAGCCACTTCCATGCCAAGACTACTTCTAACATCAAGCTTTTTGGCAGCAGCACCAGCTACTATTTGGGGATCTTCCTTAGAAGCAGAACTTGAACATTCTCCAAGTTCTTCCACAATATTATCATTCTGAATATCAATTTGGCTGATCCAGTCCTCAATTCGCCTAATATTGTATTCTTTGGAGGTCAGTTCAACCCAGTTTTGAATAGAAAATCCTTCTTGAAGATTTTTCCCAGTCTCTGCACCAGCTGTTTCAGGATCCCTCCGGTCAATTTCCTCACCATTGTAGCTGTGATAATCGCCGCCATCAACTGACTGATTGTAATGTTTAAGATTTTGACAATAATTATCATCTCTATCATGGCCCGCCGCCTCATCAAAACCACCACTTGTGTTGGAATGAAGACACTCTTCCACTGAATCCACATAGTGAGGTGAACCTTTTTCATTAGTAGACCGATTGCGATACTTAAACTTTTCACTCATATACATTCCATCTCTTTCCAGATCTTCCACTTCATTGCTGCCACTTGTGTTAGAGAAATGACACTCTTCCCTTAAATCTGCATGGCAAATCAAACCTTGTCCATTCACATCGGATGGTTGTAGCACAGATTTACATCTGTGCCAAGCCACTTCAGAATGACTTGTTTCTTCACGATCTAAAATCTCAACCCTCCTACCACTTACAGATGAGAGATTCTCAAAAGATCTGGATCGCCCCGCCATCAATTCAGAATTCAGAGAATCTCCAGTGGACTTGAAATCATTCACCCCAATATTAGTTACAGAATGTGATCTTGTAAGCACAGGATGTATGTCTGATGCAAAATGTTCAGAGTCAACATGGTCAGCAGACTGTTCACCAACATCATCATGCTGTTCTCCATCAGATTGTTCCAGAATTGCAATAGAGAAGAGGGATTCATGATGCACTGGGTCAGCAAATGAATCAAAAGATTCGGCAATGCCATTTTCCTGATGCTGGCCAGTTTTATTGAAGGAACTACCAAATCGCTTCATTTTGTTGTCATTAGAGCGAAGTCTCTGATCAACCTCATCATCCTCAGTGACATCATCACAAGGGAAACCTTTATTCTTATCTGATACATTTCCAAGAGATTGACTTTTTCTGAGGCATGTTATCTGAGGAATTCTTTTACCATCCTCAGGACAAGAATAATTATTTAAATCTTCTGATTTCCAGCAACCTTCATGAGAAGATGGACTGGTGACTTGCTCCATACTGATGTTTGAAAGATTATTGTCATCCATCTTTGGATTTGAACTTGCAGATCCTGCAGGAAAATTTATTGGTTGATCTTGAGAAAGAACTTGATGAGTGAAATGCATTGCTCCACCAGCATGTTGCACAATTTTCTGCAAGGAAACATTTTCGTGTTTCAACACCAAGATCCACACCTTGTCAACATGAAATCCAAAAACAAATGGCAATTCAGAACAAAAGTCTTTTATGTACCTTTGATTTGTTGTAATGGATAGGAGTGGAGAAGCAGGAAAACCTAACCATTGAAGTGGAATGGAGCAAAATTTCAAATGCTCATTAAGCACAATGCTGAGAAGTTACGCATCAAACTAAGGAGGCTACTCCACTCAGATACCAAGGGAATATTGAACTTGAACAGTTGAAGTAAAGAGTTGTATAAATGGCTATTAGAAGAATAGAGCTACTCTACCATGCATGGTGAATCTCAGCCACTGCTGACATTAGCCATAATCAAGAGAGAGGCCCTCCAAGACACGGCATATTCTCCAAACATAAGAAGACGTTGATCCCCACAACAAGCACAAAGTGATCAGCCTATCATAATGACCCCACACCCACTTAGAGGTGTGAGACGGGCAAGACCTTTTTACAGCGGCCAGAGTGAAAAAAAAGCTTTATTGCCTAAAAAAATCCAGCCCCAACCACACAGATGAGATGCAAACCTGCTTAAAAAAAAAAAAAAGGAGCAAATCATGTGAATGAGAAGATAACCATTTGGACTGGAAAATAATAATGGGTACAGAATCAATTTTACTTGAAGAACAACTATCAGATGATTCAGAATCACATCATTCAAAAGAATGTTGTGAATTCTTGAACAGAAAAGGTAGTAATCAATAAGCAGTCATTAAGACATTGGAATTGAAGTTTCAATAAAAAATTAAACCATTGATACAAGCATATAGAGTACAAGAAAGTGTTGAGTGGGTGAATGCACACACTAGGATGGATGGGAGATGCTTTACTCTAGCATTTTACCATGAAGAAAAGTACAATATGAGCAAACTAGAATGAACAAGGTGAAACTACCATGTTTGGTGCTCAAAAATTGTAAAGACAAGTACTATGCGGAAAAAAAGCAAGCATAACACCATATCCCTCTCCTTATTGTATTGGAACATCCTCCCTGTAAGTCTCCATCCTCTTGTATGATATATTGGACACCACATATATTTTCAATGTGGTAAAGTACAATATGAGCAAAGGAACTAGAATGAACAAGGTGAAACTACCATGCTTGGTGCTCAAAAATTACAAAGAGAAGTACTGTGCAGAAAAACAGCAAGCATAACCCTATATCCCTCTCCTTATTGTATTAGAACATTCTCCCTTTAAGTCTCCAACCTCTTGCATGATACATTGGACACCACATATATTTACCAACTAGTGTCTCCGAGTCTGAACTCACATTGAGTATCTTTCCTGTACTTTAGTTCCACAGTCATTTTCCAAACATTTTCACCATGTCTCAAAGTAGTGCTTGCCCCTTGTTCATACCCTCAGTTACATATATAGCATCCGTAAATAGAATATGGGATCAAGTTTACCCTTGATTCTAGGAGATTTATTCATTTAAAGGACATTGGCAAATAGCATGTCATTGAGTCTACCCTTGATATCAGAGATTTATTCATTCAGGGAGATTGCAAGCTACAAAGAGGTACCCAATAGATTCATAGCGGACTACTACAATATAAACTCTTGCCACATGGCAGCTACCTTTTTCCTCAGCGACTGTTATCCCAAACATTTTTTTAACGCTTCACAGGGATGCTAATTTTAGCCGACCCATCGGAAACCTGACTTGACTTGACGCGACCCAACCCAAATGGGGCAGATTTTATCAGATCCGAATGGAGCCCGAGGCAGGTATGCATTCTAGAAAAAAAATTCAAAGCAGATTCGGATCAGATACAGGTAAAGAGGAATGAGTAACGCATACCCCGTCTCAAACCCGATCTAATATAACCTTAATCTAAATCCCTCTTTCAAAATTATAATTATCTTATAATATTTACATAATGAGTTTCTTAGCCAATCCGACCCAACCCTTCTTATCTACCCGACCCGCACCTATACTTGATCCGACCCGAGGCAGGTATGGGTATGGGATTTTTAATTTTGGGGGCAGGTACAGATACTGGCCAACCCGACTCATCCTCAACCCGTTGCATCCCTAATACTACATAGTGAACTAAAAGCAACAAATATGCCATGAAAAATCAGAAGAAATTAACAGTTTACATAATGTGGAGTAGACTCTAATATGCCAAAGAAGTGGTCAAAGCTTCAAGGAAAGAGGCCTTCAAGAGATGCATAAAAAATATTAAAGATTTGGAATCGATGCAGCAGATATTAAAGAAAGAAGTAAAAGCTTTAAGTAACTAAAAAAATTCTATGATGTGCTATGGCCGAAGGTAATTTGAATTTCCCGTTAGAATTAAGTGAAAATTACTTGAAGAACAAGACTTAGCTAATCCATACCGAGTTCAGCACATTCTTTAAGATTGTTTGATAAAGTTCTCATAATCCTTTTAATAGAATAACATCACTAGCCATTATTGCTGATTTAGTTTTGTATAAAGAGTGCAGGGAAATTTAAGACTATTGACCATTAATTTGTTTCATTCACACATGAGTTAATTAGCAAAGTGTTGGTCAAGATGATCAAAGAAAGGCTAGATGATCTAATGTTTGAAAGAACCAAATCTGTTCATAAAATGGAGCCACATGACTAGAATTTCTGACAGCATAAATGCCAAGTGAGAGTGCTTGTGGCAAGTCAATGTTAAAAGAAATTCCAAAGCCACATGGATGGTATCATGTCATCTAGTTATTGTGTTCCTTTTGGCTCCACAGAAAGTGTTCTGTTGGATACAGTGATGGAGAAAAGCAACTTGAACCTATTTCCCCTTTCTTAAAGACATTAATGTTAGAAATCTCTAGTGGGTTAGGCAATCAATGGGCGAGGTGGACTTTAATGTCTGAAAAAGGTCAATCAGAAAAACATATTTAGCACATAAATCACACCCTTTCATTTCAGATGAAGTGTCTCCACATCATATGTTCCAGTGGAACTCTATTTGCAAGTGAATCAACAGGAAACGTGGACTTAATGTTTGACAAAAGGCCAAGTCAGCAAAACATGTTCCGAGGATAACCTTTTCGGTGTGTCTGTGGGAAGACTCAGGGTGATTGATAATATGAAACCAAGACACACACACACACAAAAAAAAGAAGAAATCTTACACTGGGTGGTAGAGGGTTGGGATGAATGGTCCATGTAAAGCAAAAATAAGTTTCTAGATTAGGTATCAGATGAGAGAGAACATGAAAAGAATTAAGTAAAAGAGAACATTATAGTAAACTGGATCTTGACACATGAAACATAGTTGGCTTCACTTAAAAGTGAAATCATGTTATGCACAAAGAACAAAAAAGAGGGGGGGGTGCGAGAAGCATAGATAGATCTGATTTATATCTGATTACATCTTGAGAATTATAGCTTTAAAATAATGCATGTCCTATTCCACGCTAAGAGGAAGGACAAAACATTATCATAGAAATGAGTGTATTTACTAGATATAACAAAATTTTTCATTCTTCTCTAGGACTCTAACAAATCAAACCACAGTTGTAGGAGTCCTACTCCATCTACCTATCTATATCAAAATTGTTTGTTATTAAATCATTTTCAGCAGTAAGAGAGCAATCTTATGCCACATCGCAGGATCATCCTCTAAAGAACCATTGTGATTAGTTGCTCTCTTTTTCTCCTCTCCTCCATGCTGTGTATGCTTCCTTCTTCACATGGTGGCAGGTGAAGTTTATTAAATAAAAGTAGCTCCCTAAAGTTTCTGTTATATAATAAGAGATAGTAAGAAGCATGTATTTGTATGTGGTGCAGAAGTATAAACATCGATGAGACACTGCCCAAGTGAGCAATATTATAAGCAGCTTCAAGAAGGGGACAACAGTAGCCCCAAAAACCAGCTTTTCTATGTCCATTGCTTTGTTGCATTTCAGTCAATTCAGAAAAACTACATTGCAGGCATATGTGCTTTGCAGTGGGAGGATGGGTGTGCATATCGGAGAAATTTGAAAATATCAATTTTCGGTTGGGCACGCTGGACAATATCTCCAAACACTCTCTTGACAAAGTTACAACAAAAAAAAATTAGTCTATAATTGATTTGCACATTAAGGCACAAAATAAAATAAAATAAACATAAATTTAAGAGATGGGGCTATCTGTACTAAAAATCATTTTGGTTGTAAAAAGAAAAATGATCGATTTATGTTGCATTGAAATCTAGCCAAAAGAGAAATTAACACCAAAGGCTTTTATGCATCTTAATGTCTATAACTCTAACTTGATATGTAATATATTTAAAATTTATAATCCTATTTCCACTGGCAGGCTTTTATGAACTTTGAAACTCCACAAGTAGACAAAACATTTTTAAAGTTTGGACTTTGGTGGGTTAACATCAAATGCAATGTGATGGAAGACTAAGTACAAAGAACAAGACAATCATCCCACAAAAGCATTTGGACGATACGAGTTTGAGAAAATTATTCTACAGAAGCCATATTTTTGAAAATAATAATCTATTTGCAAGAGATGTTCTGCAATATTGATATTTTGTTTATTATATCTTCGTTTTATCTAACCTTCTTTTCTTATTTATCATTTTGATAAGGAATTTTTCAACCCTAAAACCCTGTGATCTCATCTTCTAATATATTTGTTTTGTTCCTCTCTCCATGTAACAAGAAAACAGAAGGAGCAAATGGAACAAAAGGAAAATAAAGGAAATAAAGGAAAAGATGTTTTCCAAGATTTCAGACAATTGTAAATACATGGAAATGATAAAGTTTTCTAAAAATAAAGATTTTTTTATTTTTTTTCATTAGCAACCCAACCCTTAAGAAAGATTGATATCCAAGAAAACAAGTTATTTCATCAAAAGATCACAAAGAGGAAAAACAATGTCAAGTTTCCAACGGCAGGGTGTACCAAAACCATCCTTGACTTGAGAAAAGTGTTTGCAATACCTAATAAAACCTTCCGACCGATTAATTACCAACCAAAGAAAAGCATGTATCTTAAAATCAAGACAGGTCATGATCCCAAAATTCAAAGAAAAAAGAACGGAAAGGGTAAATCATAAAAATGTTACAGAACTCCAATAAATTCAATCTCCTAAGAAACAATGTTGCAGAAAAGGGGATTTCAATGAAATTCTGCGTTAGCATATCCATTATATAATATAAAAATCTCTCAAATTTATCAAATTTATAAGAAATCCTCGATCTACCATAAAGCCGAAGCCTTCCACAATCAAATTCCATAGACGTGATCGAGCAATTTAAAAGACAACAACCGATGATCCAAAGTCTGAACCTTTCTCCTTTATTATGATGAAAAAGAACCTATAAAGAAATAGATCACGAAACCGAAAGGCGAATATTAACCAAGAATCAAACCCTAGTATCCAACGGAGAAGAAGAGAAGAAATCAAACCTTCTCTCCGCCAGATTGGATCGGAGACTCTCCAAGCCACGATGCCCTTCACGATCACCCCCTTCCAAAGAATTATTAATTATTATTATTGATAAAGGGAAGGAGAGCGGAAGAGAGGCGGAGAAAGAGAGAGAGGAGAGAGAATCTTAATACTAGACGGAACGAGAGGCTGAGGTCCGAAGAAAGATCGAGGAGGCGAAAGGCGACCCGTTGAGGAAAAACGGAGGCTATTTATAGGAGCGGATATCTTGTTGGCGTGGGCACGTTCCACGGCAAACCCTAACCACGTAGGGAGCGTTTGGTGACCTAGTTCGGATCACCATGATGACCTTAAGGTTACTAATGATCTAAATCCCCCAATGTAGTGATTTAAAAATATTATATTTTATTTACCATAGTGATTAAAGATCCGTAAATATGCACAATCTATTTATTTGGTATGCTATAAAAATTCAAGATCGTCAACCATATAATACCAAAAATATCCCTGACAATTTGTTAAGGAGTTGAGATTGAGAATTGGGATAGAAAAAAATTTAGAATAAAATTAAATAAATTTTTTCTTTTTCTAATCAATACAACGAGAGAAGAAAGATTTCCTTCTCTTCCATGGAGATGACGCCCAAGTATCTGTACACGTTTCTTCTCTTTGTGGAGAAGACGCCTCAACTATCCACCTCACGTGCGCGCAAAAAATATCACAGCACAAAAGATGATTCCCTCTTTTCGAAAGTCTCTTAATCGTAAGGACATTTTGATTAACATATTTTTATATAAGATTATCGAAGTGATATTGGATATCCATCCTCAAGAGCGGATTTTCTATCACTGCGTTGGATGGTGATTTGAGGAGTGGAGGTGATTTAAAATCATCACCACGTAGGATCATTATGGTACAATCAAATATGATGATCTTATCATCTTCACCTATATCACCCTTGATCTTGAATAAATCACCCCATACCAAACGACCTCATAAGAATTTCAGGGTTTAGAAACGTCGAGAGACCACCGAATCCATTCCCTTTTCTCTAATTCTTTTTATGATCATTTTCATTATTTTGAGATAATAATTGGTATTTTTCTACCAAAATAATAATAATAATAATAATAATAATACTTTAATTTTACTATACTAACAAAATATACTTAATAACTAGGCTTAATTACTTTAAAAATCTTAAACCTTCTGGGGGTTCTCATTTTTATCTTGAACTTGTAATTAGATCATCAAACTTTTTAGAATATTGTGATTTCCTCCTAGCTACTACTTCCGTCTAATGGTCGTGAAGGAAATAATTACGTGCTATTATGTGATATGTAGTGGAAGCTGATATGGTATGAAATAACTGATGTGAAGCTTCTGTCAACTTTTTTTTTCTTCTAGCTAGGGTTTTTATTTCCTACTTCATCTTTTTCTCTTTACCAATACCTCATCAAAAACTCCACCTCCTACACCACTTTTGATATCTTTACCTCCACTATCATCAATTCCAAAGCCTCCATCATGATCACCACCACCACTGTCAAGATTGCCTCAGCCACTACCATCAGGTCCACCACTGCACCCCCATGACTCTTGAGAAGCAAGTCATTTTCATGAAGTATATGCTACGAAACATAAATCTCTCTTGTACAATTGCCCATCAAAGTTATGAAACTCCTTCAACTATGCTAAGCCCACATGCTTATCTCCTCCCTAAATATCTAGAAGAGAAGGTATAAATGGTGTGGATTTTAGATAAGATAGTGGTGGATGAGAATGGAGGAAAATGGGAACTAAAAATCTTAGCTAGAAAATGAGGAAAATGGGGAAGAAAGAGTAAACCCTAGCTAAAAGAGGAGAAAAAGAGAAAAGGAGTTTAAATCCTAGCTAGAAGAGGAGAAAAAGGAAGAAAGAGCTTAAGATTCTATATCAGCTAATTCCATACCATATCAACTTCCACTAAATGTCATGTAATGGTATGTGACAATTTCATTATGGTCTTTAGACATAAGTGTAGTCAAAAGACAAATTATAATATTTTAAAAATCCAATGATCTGATTGCGATGAATTAAATTTCAGGGTAAAAATAGAAATCCTCAAAAAGTTTAGATTTTTAAAGTAATTAAGCCTAATAAATATACTAAAACTTTAGAGCATCATTATTATATTTATCATATTTTCAAATAATTTTGTTTCAGAGAAAGATTACTTGCAAAGTTTACAAGCCATTTGTCGCTTAATGAAAATAAGAAAATGTTTGGTTGAGGAAAGTTGGATTCCGGAGTAGAAATGAGAATAAGTAATTTTTATTTCGACAGTTTGGTTGAGGGGGAGTTTCATTTTCTTTTCAATTCCAAGAGAAATAGAAATATTCTGATCCCCCAAAATCCAATCCTTATTCTTCCATAATATTCAAAGCTTATTGTGATTCCAATTTCAATTTCGATCATGAATTGATTTTTATTCTAATTCAGATTTTAATTCCAATTTTGATCCCAAACCAAATACACACACATCATATATATATATATATATATATATATATATATATATATATATATATATATATATATATATATATATATATATATATATATATATATATATATATTGTTGGTGCAAAAATCCGCTTGCGCTGGAGAAGCTGGAGTCGAGGGAGTCGCGGTCGCCGTCGGGACCTGCAAAGAAAGTCTAAACCAGAGGTGGGGTTGCTCCAGCAAGACCCTCCGACGCTCAAGTCAGTTCTCTGCCTCAACAAGAATGGAGTGCTTGAACAGAGAATTTAGCAGAGTTTTTAGATAAAAACGAGAGCTTATGGAATAACGTATCTGGGATCCTCCTTTTTATAGGCGGAGGGCTCAACAGACTGATAGCGACGATCATAACTGTCTCGTAGTGCGCCGCCCACCGTCAGGAGAAATTTGTTGCGATGAGTAGTGGAGTAGACCCGTGGCCCTCACTGCAGCGCGCCACGTGGAGTCTGCCGCGGGGAGTGGAGCGGCGTCCGTTGTCGCGACTTGCCAGCGGATGGAGGAATCACGCAGTATCCGTTACAGAAGGTGGAGCAGGATCGTGGCCGTCATAGCAGTCTGTCAGGGAATGATGGAGCTGCGTGAAATCCGTTGTAGGAAGTCGAGCAGGATCGTGATGGTTGCTGTGTTGCGCCAGAAAGTGCGGATTCATCGGCTGAAGTTTGGCAGCGGTCGGAGCTGGTGACGGAGCCTGGCTCCCGTAGGAGCCCGGGCGGAGTCCTCCTTGTGATTGAAGTCGTGGGCGGAGCCCGGCTCCCGTAGGAGTCCGGGTGGAGTCCTCTCGGAGTTGAAGCCGTGGGCAGAGCCCGGCTCCCGTAGGAGTCCGGGCGGAGTCCCCTACAATTAAAGTCAGGTGCGAAGTCCGGCTCTCGTAGGAGTCCGGACGGAGTCCTCCTTGCGGCTGAAGTTGTGGGCGGAGCCCGGCTCCCGTAGGAGTCCGGGCGGAGTCCCCTGCAATTAAAGTCAGGTGCGAAGTCCGGTTCCCGTAGGAGGCAAAGCCCGGCTCCCGTAGGAGTTCGGGTAGGGTCCCCTGCAATTACAGTCAGGTGCGAAGTCCAGCTCCCGTAGGAGTCCGGATGGAGCTTACCGGCAGTTGAAGTTGGCGATGGAGCCCGACTCCTGTAGGAGTCCGGGCGGAGTGCTCCTTGCAGTTGAGGTTGTGGGCGGAGCCCGGCTCCCGTAGGAGTCCGGGCGGAGTCCTCTCGGAGTTGAAGCCGTGGGCGGAGCCCGGCTCCTGTAGGAGTCCGGGCGGAGTCCCCTGCAATTAAAGTCAGGTGCGAAGTCCAGCTCCCGTAGAAGTCCGGACGGAGCTTACCGGCAGTTGAAGTTGGCGACGGAGCCCGACTCCCGTAGGAGTCCGGGCGGAGTCCTCCTTGCGGTTGAAGTTGTGGGCGGAGCCTGGCTCCCGTAGGAGTCCGGGCGGAGTCCTCTTGAAGTTGAAGCCGTGGGCGGAGCCCGGCTCTCGTAGGAGTCCGGACGGAGTCCCCTACAATTAAAGTCAGGTGCGAAGTCTGGCTCCCGTAGGAGTCCAGACGGAGCTTACCCGCAGTTGAAGTTGGCGACGGAGCCTGGCTCCCGTAGGAGTCCGGGCGGAGTCCTCCTTGCGGTTGAAGTTGTGGACGGAGCCCGGCTCCTGTAGGAGTCCGGGCGGAGTCCTCTCGGAGTTGAAGCCGTGGGCGGAGCCCGGCTCCCGTAGGAGTCCGGGCGGAGTCCCCTGCAATTACAGTCAGGTGCGAAGTCCGGCTCCCATAGGAGTCCGGACTGAGCTTACCGGCAGTTGAAGTTGGTGACGGAGCCCGGCTCTCGTAGGAGTCCGGGCGGAGTCCTCCTTGCGGTTGAAGTTGTGGGAGGAGCCCGGCTCCCGTAGGAGTCCGGGCGGAGTCCCCTGCAATTAAAGT
Source organism: Elaeis guineensis (assembly GCF_000442705.2). Classification (NCBI taxonomy): domain Eukaryota; kingdom Viridiplantae; phylum Streptophyta; class Magnoliopsida; order Arecales; family Arecaceae; genus Elaeis; species Elaeis guineensis. The sequence continues at coordinate 100,005,745 of NC_025994.2, read as the reverse complement.
CAGGTGCGAAGTCCGACTCCCGTAGGAGTCCGGACGGAGCCTACCGGCAGTTGAAGTTGGCGACGGATCCCGGCTCCCGTAGGAGTCCGGGCGGAGTCCTCCTTGCGGTTGAGATTGTGGGCGGAGCCCGGCTCCCGTAGGAGTCCGGGCGGAGTCCTCTCGGAGTTGAAGCCGTGGGCGGAGCCCGGCTCCCGTAGGAGTCCGGGCGGAGTCCCCTGCAATTAAAGTCAGGTGCGAAGTCCGGCTCCCGTAGGAGTTCGGACGGAGCTTACCGGCAGTTGAAGTTGGCGACGGAGCCCGGCTCCCGTAGGAGTCCGGGCAGAGTCCTTCTTGCGGTTGAAGTTGTGGGCGGAGCCTGGCTCCCGTAGGAGTCCGGGCGGAGTCCTCTCAGAGTTGAAGCCGTGGGCGGAGCCCGGCTCCCGTAGGAGTCCGGACGGAGTCCCCTACAATTAAAGTCAGGTGCGAAGTCCGGCTCCCGTAGGAGTCCGGACGGAGCTTACCGGTAGTTGAAGTTGGCGACGGAGCCCGGCTCCCGTAGGAGTTCGGACGGAGTCCTCCTTGCAGTTGAAGTTGTGGGCGGAGCCCGGCTCCCGTAGGAGTCCAGGCGGAGTCCTCTCGGAGTTGAAGCCGTGGGCGGAGCCCGGCTCCCGTAGGAGTCCGGGCGGAGTCCCCTGCAATTACAGTCAGGTGCGAAGTCCGACTCCCGTAGGAGTCCGGACGGAGCTTACCGGCAGTTGAAGTTGGCGACGGAGCCCGGCTCCCGTAGGAGTCCGGGCGGAGTCCTCCTTGAGGTTGAAGTTGTGGGCGGAGCCCGGCTTCCGTAGGAGTCCGGACGGAGTCCGCAAGGGTTAATCCTGCTGAAAACTTCGGCTGTGGGTATTTTATACCCAACACCAGTCCCCCTACTTCCGAGTTTGAATTTCGAATGAAGGAAGTACAGAGAGATTGGCATAGCCGAAGTTGTCCCCTCGAATCCTACGCACGACCGCCCCCGAATATTTTGGCATTAAATGTGCGCGTGCTGGAGTCTTTTCGAATCGGGGCGATACGAAGGGACCCTTCGAAATTCCCGCCGGTACACTGGCCCAGGTACGGTGCCATAATGGCTCTGCCGACCCGTCAGCCGCTTTTAGCCGCCCGTCGGGGGGAGTGGGACACATGTCGGGTGCGGGCTGGCCTGGGGGGATTCGCGATCATTATGGCGCCAGATCCCAGGGTCTATTTAAACCCGTCCTTCCACTTTTAGGGGTCCTATTCCGTTCTAGAGTTCTATCAGTGTCTGCCTTCCCTTCGAGAGCCCTGTTTCAGTTGGTATCTTCTCGGGCCGTAGGCGCCCTTCCAATCGTCCCTGTCTTCATCCCTCTGCATCCCTCAGAGCGATCTAAGTTAGTTCCAGCACCTTCATCTTTCTTCCCGCCACTTAGGGACCTCTTCTTTGCCATTATTTTTTTTGTATTCCTCCGAGTTAGTTTCCTGTGACCTCTCGCCCCTCATCCTGTCCGTCTTCTTCGGGATCTTTAGAGCCCTCATTCGAAGTTATTCGAAATATCGTCCGGCTCTTTTGCTCCCTGCAGTTTCGGGAGTTCTTTCGCCTCAAACCCCCAGGTCCCTTGCTCTGTAGATGAACCTGCGTCTGGGACTGGGCTCCGTCCGATTTTTGCGCCGGGCGCCATTCCATGTTCCCTGACTCTGGAGGAACTCCTTCTGATAAGGGTTCAGTATGGAGTTCCTCCGGAGTACGACCTGGAGCTGCCTGGCCCCTCTGACCGGGCTAGCACTCCCCCGTCCGATCGTTTTTGCCTGTATCAGGAGGCGTTCCGTGCCGGACTCCGGCTTCCGCTTCTATCCTTTGTTGTCGTCCTCTTCCGCTTCTTAGACATCTCCTTGGCTTCTGTGGCCCCGAATTCTTTTAGATTTTTGATAGGATTTCTCTTCCTTTGCCACGTAGTCGAGGTCCAACCGTCCCTCTCCCTGTTTAGGCACTTCTATACTTTCAAGCGCCATCCTTCGGCGAAGGACTGGTGGTACTTCTCCCCCCAGTTTGGCAAGAAAGGGTTGCTGAAAGGTGCCCCTTCTTCAATCCACAATTGGAAGGAGAAATACCTCTTCGTCCACTGTCCGACCCTGAGGCTGGGCCTGCCCCCTTGGGGCTCTTTGAGGGATTCTGTCCGCCGGGCCCCCAGCCTGGGGGAGGATGACCTCCAGGCTGTCCGAAAACTCCTTGCCTATTCTGCTCCTTCCCTTCCCAATCTTCTGAGGGAGCAATTTCTGTTCAACATTAGCCTGAGCCCCCAGGATCCTGCGAGTATTTCATCTTTTCTTTTATCTTCTTTTTTCCTGCCTTTCTTCTTTTTCTTTCTCTTTTTTACCTCCTCTTCCTTCTCTCTCTTTTTCTCCTCTCTTTCTTCTTTTCTTCTCTTTCTCTCTTCTTTTTTTTTTTTGATTTCTGACTCCTGATTGATTGGTTTGCCTCTTTTTCTTCTCTTTTATTATTATTTTTTTTTTAGGAATGGACGCCGAAGCAGTGCGGATGCTTGCCAGGGGCCTCAGGGCCCACAAAAGAAAGGGTGTCGCGACCTCCGGATCGGCGAAAAGGGCCAGGGCGGAGGAGTCGAGCTTGGCCGCACCCGCCCAGGCGGCTCTAACGATCGACATTCCCTCAGATGCCGAGGCAACGGCTCCCCGGACCTCCTCGAGGAGTCCGCCGACTGGTTCCCCTGTTTCGGGGGTCCGCTCCACGGAGGTGCCCGTAGCCGAGAGGGGGAAGAGAAGGAAGTCGGTGGCCCGCATGGTGAGTAGCCGTCGAACTGCTGCTGATGAGTCCCTCTGCTCCGAAGAGGGGCCAGAGAATCCCTTCAATGACAGGGACTTGATCAGGCGGTTGATCGACGGCTGCATTCTGTCCGACGTCGTCGAAAGGATCGACCACGCCGATCCTGAGCAGCGGGCCTGAGACTCTTTGGGGTCCTTCCTTGAGGTAAGCAAATCTTCATTTACCTGACTATTCGATCCTTGTTCTGATCCCCTAGCCGCCCTTGCAGATTGGGCACCAGCTCCTCGCCAATATCGAGGTGTTGAACCGTGCGAGGAGGGACATCGTCCAGGTGGAGGAGCGCTGCCGGGCCGAGGTTGCTCGCCTTCAAAAAAAGACGGCCGAAGTAGTCACCCTCCAAGAGGCCCTGGAAAGAGAGAAACAAGCCCGGGAGGAGGAGAGGCAGACCTTGGAGGAGTCGGCGAGAAAGGTGGAGGCCGAGGCCGCCAACTTGGCTGAGTAGATTCCGATCCTGGTCTCAGAGGCCAGAGTCCTTACGGTAGAGGAATTCAAGACTTCCGCAGAGATGAGGGACCTGAACGTCCAATTCGGCCAGGAGGCATTCATCAAGGGATTCGAGCTCTGCCAAGAGAAGGTGGCCAGAAATTTTTGGAGCTCGACCTCAGCTTCCTAGGCGAGGAGTCCGAAGATGAGGCCGTCCCTCGCTAGCCACCACTGCTATCGCAGCCCCCTTGCCGGGGACGCCGAGTTCTCCAACCCCCGCCCCTGAGGTCTGAGACCTCCGACCTTGTATTTTTATTTCATCACAATTTTTTTTCCTTCTTTTTTTTTTTCAAGAATTATCCAATCAATAAAGTTGAATTTCTTATCGCGGATGGCTTCTCCTCCCTCCCCTTCTTCTCTCTGCTTTTCTTCCTGCGATGAGTCGTGCTTTGACACTTTTGCCTTCCGATGGCAGTGTCCTGCAGAAGCACTTCCCCTGCCCCTGGGGATCCCGCTGAAGTCGACGATCCAGCGGCTGAAGAAGGAAGTCCTTCACTTGACAAAGAAGTCAAAGAAGATGGAAGGCGAGCTTCGCAGATTGAGAGAAGGTCATTCTGAAGCCACCGCAGAGGCCACCCACTTTCGAAATCTCCACGTGAAGGAGATCATGGAGTATAGTCGGAGGAAGGCAGATTTCGTGAAGGAGCTCACGGAATGCAAGAAGAGTGCCAGCGACCGAATTTGGGCTCAGGCCGCCAAGATTAGCGTCCTCAAGGTGGAACTGTCAGTCGCGATGGGGAAGATCGGCCAGCTGGGAGGAAGTTTGTCCCAGCTCTTGGCTCGGGCCGACGGCGACCAACAATGGTCGAAGAAGGTCTCCGACCTTCAGCGACAGCTTCAGGACGCCGAGGTGAGCCACGACGTGCATCGAGCTAGCTGGCGCAGGCAGGTGGAGGAATATAAAGGGAGACTCAGGGCGGCGACCGACGAAGTCGCCCGTCTCCAGAGGCAGCTGGCTAACAGGGCTCAGCTTACTTCCGCCCGGGATTCTGATGAGCTCCAGTCCCTAAGAGGAACCGTCGAAGGGATTTCTGTCGCCCTCGGGGAAAAGACAGTCGAGCTGCAACAACCGAAGATCCAACTGGCATACGAGCAGCGGGCTGTCACAGACGCAGAGGTGGAATCCGAGGTCTTGAGGAAGAGGCGTCGAGAGGTGGAGGCCGAGAGCCAGCGACTTCGTCGGGTGCTCCAAGACGCGCTGCAGAGAAGGGGGGAGCTAGAAGAAGAAATTGAGAATCTAAGGCAGTCCTGGATGAGGGGTGGAGCAGATAACTCTAGGTCGGAGGGAGCAGAGCCTCCTAAGAGCTCTTTTCGTCCTTCTGTCTTTTCATGTATATACTTCTCTTTTTGTTGTTTTGTCCCGCTTTTGTCGTTTTGCTTTTCTTTCCTTGGCCTTCCGGGCTTTGTAGTGTGTATTTCGGAAATGGAATGAAAAGAGTGTTTTGTGTTACCTCGTCCGCGCATTGTATTAAATTATCGTCCGCCGAATTTTTCTTGTCGTTCGACTTGTCTGATGTTGACGTCGTTGGGAGGCGCCCAGTCGTCGATGCGTTAGCTTGCCTTCCTCGTCGTACATGGCCGCAAGCTCGAGCTTGGCGGTCCGGACTCCGCATTACTTCGGGGACGTCACTGTCTTCTTAACCTGTGTCGGGAGTCTTCTTAGAGGCCGGGGGTGTTTGGTAGGAACCCCCCGTCTTTGTTGGGACGAGGTTCTTTAGGTCTTTGGTGCGGTTTGTCTTTCATCTGTTTCTGTCGTAGTTCGTCACCCTTCCTTTTTAATTTTTCTTCTCTTTTCAGAGTGAGGGCCCTCCCCTCGCTTTTTGTGGGGTTGCATAGGAGCGTGGAGGTGCCGCTGAGGGGCTTTTTCTCTTCATCCGATCTTGTTGGGCGGCCGGGTTTCGTCATCACCAGGACGAGGTTCTCCTCCCATTCCCGACATGGCCGTGGGGGCGCGTTAGGGCGCTGTAAGGCCTCTCCCCCCATCCGGTCTAAAAGAACCGGGCCTTTGACTTTACTCATGTCAGGACGAGGTCCTCCTCCTGTTCCTGACATGGCTGTGGGGGTATATTAGGGCGCTGTAAGGCCTCTCCCCCCATCTGGTCTAAAAAAATCGGGCCTTTGACTTTGCTCATGTCAGGACGAGGTCCTCCTCCTGTTCCTGACATGGCCATGGGGGCACATTAGGGCGCTGTAAGGCCTCTCCCTCCATCCGGTCTAAAAGAACCGGGTCTTTGACTTTGCTCATGTCAGGACGAGGTCCTCCTCCTGTTCCTGACATGGCTGTGGGGGCACATTAGGACGCTGTAAGGCCTCTCCCCCCATCCGGTCTAAAAGAATCGGGCCTTTGACTTTGCTCATGTCAGGACGAGGTCCTCCTCCTGTTCCTGACATGGCTGTGGGGCACATTAGGGCACTGTAAGACCTCTCCCCCCATCCGGTCTAAAAGAATCGGGCCTTTGACTTTGCTCACGTCAGGACGAGGTCTTCCTCCTGTTCCTGACATGGCCGTGGGGGCACATTAGGGTGCTGTAAGGCCTCTCCCCCCATTCCTAACATAACTTTGTTTTAGGCATTTGAAGGGGTTATATCCAGTCGTGACAAATCCATGCCAAATGGGAAGAGCACGTCAAGTAGAAAAGAATTTAGATTCAAGGTGAAATCGTAAGTGATACATTTACAGGTTTCTCGAGTTTCACGGTTGTGGGAGGTCTGCTCCTTCTTGAGGCCCTCCGGTGATGGAGTCGATGGTCCCGATGGGAGGCCGGTCCCCAGGTTGCTCCTTCCTTCTTGGTGGTTCAGGTTGCGGAAGGGCCCTTGGCCGATCTCCTCTACCCTCAGGCCTGCGTCGGATGAACCTGTCGAGTCGACCTCGCCGGATGAGCTCCTCGATCTCGTCCCGGAGCTGGATGCATTCCTCCGTGTCGTGGTCGTGGTGGTAGAGACAGAACTTGTTGGGGTTGCGCTTCCCGGGGTGCGTGCGCATCCTCTCCGGCCTAGGGAGCTGCTCCCTGACCTCCATCAGTACCTGGGCTTTCGAGACGTTGAGGGGGGCGTAGCTGCGGAATCTCCCCGATGGGGAACCCCGTCGAACCCCACGATCCAGACTTCTCTGCCTGCGCACCCGGGGTGGAGTATGGGCACGCTTGTACCCCGGAGGGGATCGAGAACGCGGTCGGACTTCTCTTGGCCTTTTTTCGATTGCGGGCTTACTCGAGTCTCCCACCTGCCGCTCCCTCGCTGTCTCTTCATCCTTCATTTTGAAGGCTTCTTCCGCTTGGGCGTATCCTTCAGCCCGAGCCAACAAATCAGCAAAATCTCTGGGGTACTTCTTCTCCAGGGAGAACAAAAGGTCATTCTTCTGAAGGCCACCCTTCAGAGCGGCCATTGCGACTGATTGGTCCAAGTTCCGGACCTCCAGTGCCACGACGTTGAAACGGTTGATGTAGGCCCGAATGGACTCTCCTTCCCTCTGCTTGATATTGATGAGGGACTCCGAACCCTTCCGGGGGCACCGGCTGCTGACAAAATGGGCCACAAATTGGTGGCTCATTTGATCGAAGGAAAAGATGGTACCCGATTTCAAAGCCGAGTACCAGTTTCTCGCCGCTCCCTTCAAGATGGATGGGAAGGCTCGGCATAGAATGGCGTCGGGAGCATCGTGAAACAGCATCATCGTCCGGAAGGCCTCCAGATGATCAACCGGGTGCGAAGTCCCGTCGTAGCTTTCGAACTGGGGGAGCTTGAAGTTTGGCGGGATCGGTTCCTGCATGATCATTTGAGAGAAGGGAGGGTCAGTACAAATATTCTCACCATAAGCGGGGGGAGCATGGCGGAGTTCTTCGATCCACCGGTTCATCTCCTGGAGCCTCCGGTCCAAAAAATCCTCCCGACTTCGAGTCTCGAGGGTCCTCTGGCAGAATGGGGGCAGGGATCTTCCAGGGATGGAGTTGTGGTCCGATTGAGGGCTCTCCACCCTCGGGTTCGTTTTCTCAGGAAGGACGGGGCGGCTGGCCCAGGTGGCCCGCCCTGCCACCGGATTCTGGTGTTCCGGGGACACCCTTTCCAGGCGTACTGATGCCTGCGGCTGCTGCTGCTGCATAGCCTGCATAGCTTCTGCGAGGCCTCTGACCTGCTGCACCAGCAGGTCAAACTGCTCCGCGCCGACCGCCGCCGTCGGAGGAGGAGGTTGATAAACAAGAGGGGAGGCCGAAGCCTGAGATCTGGCCGCGGAGGCCGTGGACCGTCGCGTGGATGCCTTGCGGGGAGGCATCAAGTAAGGATCCCATGGGGGAAACAAGGAGTGGGTGCCGGAGGAGACGATCGGAGGCGGCTCTGTTGAGTGCTCCTTTAAGAACAAGGGTACTGCGAAGGTTCAAAGCCCTTCCTCTAGCGCCAATCCTGTTGGTGCAAAAATTTGCTTGCGCCGGAGAAGCTGGAGTCGAGGGAGTCGCGGTCGCCGTCGGGACCTGCAAAGGAAGTCTAAACCGGAGGTGGGGTTGCTCCGGCAAGATCCTCTGACGCTCAAGTCAGTTCTCTGCCTCAACAAGAATGGAGTGCTCGAACGGAGAATTTAGCAGAGTTTTTAGATAAAAATGAGAGCTTATGGAATAACGTATCTGGGATCCCCTTTTTATAGGCGGAGGGCTCAACAGACTGATAGCGACGTTTATAACCATCTCGTAGTGGGCCGCCCACAGTCAGAAAGAATTTGTTGCGAGGAGTAGTGGAGTAGACCCGTGGCCCTCACTGCAGCACGCCACGTGGAGTCTGTCGCGGGGAGTGGAGCGGCGTCCGTTGTCGCGACTTGCCAGCGGATGGAGGAATCGTGCAGTATCCATTACAGAAGGTAGAGCAGGATCGTGACCATCATAGCGGTCTGTCAGGGAATGATGGAGCTGCATGGAATCCGTCGCAGGAAGTGGAGCATGATCGTGGTGGTTGCTGTGTTGCGCCAGAAAGTGCGGATTCATCGGTTGAAGTTCGACAGCAGTCGGAGCTGGTGACGGAGCCTGGCTCCCGTAGGAGCCCGGGCGGAGTCCTCCTTGTGATTGAAGTCGTGGGCGGAGCCCGGCTCCCGTAGGAGTCCGGGCGGAGTCCTCTCGAAGTTGAAGCCGTGGGCGGAGCCCGGCTCCCGTAGGAGTCCGGGCGGAGTCCCCTGCAATTAAAGTCAGGTGCGAAGTCCGGCTCCCGTAGGAGTCCGGACGGAGCTTACCGGCAGTTGAAGTTGGCGACGGAGTCCGGCTCCCGTAGGAGTCCGGGCGGAGTCCTCCTTGCGGCTGAAGTTGTGGGCGGAGCCCGGCTCCCGTATGAGTCCGGGCGAAGTCCCCTGCAATTAAAGTTAGGTACGAAGTCCAATTTTCGTAGGAGGCGAAGCCCGGTTCCCGTAGGAGTCCGGGCGGGGTCTCCTGCAATTACAGTCAGGTGCGAAGTCTGGCTCCCGTAGGAGTCCAGATGGAGCTTACCGGCAGTTGAAGTTGGCGACGGAGCCCGGCTCCCGTAGGAGTCCGGGCGGAGTCCTCCTTGCGGTTGAGATTGTGGGCGGAGCCCGGCTCCCGTAGGAGTCCGGGCGGAGTCCTCTCGGAGTTGAAGCCGTGGGCGGAGCCCAGCTCCCGTAGGAGTCCGAGCGGAGTCTCCTGCAATTAAAGTCAGGTGCGAAGTCCGGCTCCCGTAGGAGTTCGGACGGAGCTTACCGGCAGTTGAAGTTGGCGACGGAGCCCGGCTCCCGTAGGAGTTCGGGCGGAGTCCTCCTTGCGGTTGAAGTTGTGGGCGGAGCCCGGCTCCCGTAGGAGTCCGGTAGGAGTCCTCTCGGAGTTGAAGCCGTGGGCGGAGCCCAGCTCCCGTAGGAGTCCGGGCGGAGTCCCCTGCAATTAAAGTCAGGTGCGAAGTCCGGCTGCCGTAGGAGTTCGGACGGAGCTTACCGGCAGTTGAAGTTGGCGACGGAGCCCGGCTCCCGTAGGAGTCCGGGTGGAGTCCTCCTTGCGGTTGAAGTTGTGGGCGGAGCCCGGCTCCCGTAGGAGTCCGAGTGGAGTCCTCTCGGAGTTGAAGCCGTGGGCGGAGCCCGGCTCCCACAGAAGTCTGGGCGGAGTCCCTTGCAATTACAGTCAGGTGCAAAGTCCGACTCCCGTAGGAGTCCGGATGGAGCTTACCGACAGTTGAGGTTGGCGACGGAGCCCGGCTCCCGTAGGAGTCCGGGCGGAGTCCTCCTTGCGGTTGAAGTTGTGGGCGGAGCCCGGCTCCCGTAGGAGTCCGGGCGGAGTCCCCTGCAATTAAAGTCAGGTGCGAAGTCCGGCTCCCGTAGGAGTCCGGATGGAGCTTACCGGCAGTTGAAGTTGGCGACGGAGCCCGGCTCCCGTAGGAGTCCGAGCGGAGTCCTCCTTGCGGTTGAAGTTGTGGGCGGAGCCCGGTTCCCGTAGGAGTCCGGGCGGAGTCCTCTCGGAGTTGAAGCCGTAGGCGGAGCCCGGCTCCCGTAGGAGTCCGGGCGGAGTCTCCTGCAATTAAAGTCAGGTGCGAAGTCCTGCTCCCGTAGGAGTCCGGACGGAGCTTACCGGCAGTTGAAGTTGGCGACGGAGCCCGGCTCCCGTAGGAGTCCGGGCGGAGTCCTCCTTGCGATTGAAGTTGTGGGCGGAGCCCGGCTCCCGTAGGAGTCCGGGCGGAGTCCTCGGAGTTGAAGCCGTGGGCAGAGCCCGGCTCCCGTAGGAGTCCGGGCGGAGTCCCCTGCAATTAAAGTCAGGTGCGAAGTCCGGCTCCCGTAGGATTCCGGACGGAGTTTACCTGCAGTTGAAGTTGGCGACGGAGCCCGGCTCCCGTAGGAATCCGGGCGGAGTCCTCCTTGCGGTTGAAGTTGTGGGCGGAGCCCGGCTCCCGTAGGAGTCCGGGCGGAGTCCTCTCGGAGTTGAAGCCGTGGGCGGAGCCCGGCTCCCGTAGGAGTCCGGGCGGAGTCCCCTGCAATTAGGTCAGGTGCGAAGTCCGACTCCCGTAGGAGTCCGGACGGAGCTTACCGGCAGTTGAAGTTGGCGACGGAGCCCGGCTCCCGTAGGAGTCCGGGCGGAGTCCTCCTTGCGGTTGAAGTTGTGGGCGGAGCCCGGCTCCCGTAGGAGTCCGGGCGGAGTCCGCAAGGGTTAATCCTGCTGAAAACTTCGGCTGTGGGTATTTTATACCCAACATATATATATATATATTAAAATGGAGCAATCGCATTGGTTAGCCTCTATTTGACATATGGTCGGGCCTTTTGGAAATTTGGGGGTTCGGACTAGAAAAGACAAAGCGGCCGTGGAGGTCGAGGACGTGGTTGGCGAGGGTGGAGAATTCATAGATAAAGACCTCCAGCCTGCATCTAGCAGCCACCCAACGCTCACCAACGATGAGCTTTCCTGTCAGCAATCATCCCATCCTAAATAATAAAAAAATAAAAAATAGAAAAGATGCGAGGAAGGACCCATTGGATCTAAATAAATCAGCGGTCCTCCCTCTTGATCGTCGAGGAATATATGCCAGAGCCATGGAGAGATGGCGGTGGTTCGTCGATCCAAGCTTTTTTCGTCTGCCGTCGATCGTATTTTTGAGAGAAGGAGCCACAGTTTAACACCTCCCTTCATCGATCTCCTAACGATTGATAGATCGCAAGCACACCCGTTAGAAAATCAGCTGAGAGCCTCGACAAGAGGGTGGTGTTTCGTTGATTGTGTGTTTCTGGTGGTCATCGATCAAGATGCGGTGGAGTGGAACGATGTTTCAGACGGCCTTCTTCAACCGATCTCCCTCAAGACTGGCAGTCATCGGGACGCCAACAGTTGAAAGAAGGCCGCCGGTGGTTGGGAAGGCCCGATGATCCACTAATGGAGGTTAATCGAGAGTTTGATCGGTGGCCATGGTGTTTTGGGTGGTGATCGGGAAAGAAAGAAGGGAGGAGGAGAAGGGCCTAATGGGTTTGGGGTTTTGGGTTCACACTCGAAACCCAAAATCCAATTGATCCATTTGCTTTAAAAGAGGGTGGATTTGAATTTTTGAATTTTAGGAATTCGGATCCCTTAATCCATCGTCTATTAATAATTGACTTGATGAATCCACATTGAGTTGGTTTGATTTGGTTTGGAGTTGTTTTACGATTTAGCCCCTGATGAAGAATTTATTATATAATGATCTTTTTCTAATTATTTTATGAGCAGAGAGGGAGGCGGTGGAGCCACGGAGAAGAAAAGAAAAAAAAAGATTATTTTTTTAAAATAAAATATAATATATAAAAATAATATTGTGTAATATCTTAACTATATTTTATAATAAAACATCATAAAAAAGTACTGTTGCAAAACCCTCTCTCTCTCTCTATATATATATTATATAATAAACTCTCGATCGACGGCCATGGGGGTTTTGGGTGGTGATTGGGAAAGAAAAAAGGGAGGAGAAGGGCCTAATAGGTTTGTGGTTTTGGGTTCACATCCGAAATCCAAAATCCAATTGACCAATTTGCTTTAAAAGTGGATGGATTCGGATTTTTGGATTTTAGAAATCTAAATCCATTAACCCATCAGTCTGTTAATAATTGACTTGACCAGACCATATTGAGTTGGTTTGATTTGATTTGGAGTTATTTTACGATTTAGCCCCTGATGAAGAATTTATTATATAATGATCTTTTTCCAATTGTTTTGCGAGCAGAGAAGGAGGCGGTAGAGCGGCGGAGAAGAAAGAAGAAAAATAAATTTTTTTAAATAAAATATAATATATAAAAATAATATTGTGTAATACGTTAACTATATTTTATAATAAAATATTATAAAAAAGCACTATTGCAAAACTCAATATATATATAATATATATTATAATAATAAAATATAATAAATAAAAATATTATTTTAAAATAATATATTTATTAAATAAAAAATATGTGTGGGGTTTACGTAATTGTGTATATTAGGCATATATGTACGTATGTATTATTGATTAATGGTTGAGAAGAAATAATTATTTACTTATTTGAAAATTATTATTTGAAAAAATAATTATATGCCATGCATTGTATGGAGTTCTGAGTTAGTATGTATGTATGTATGTGTGTGTGTATATATATATATATATATGTGTGTGTGCGTGGATGCAGCACTAGCTCTTCTTTCACGGTTGCTTGTTACAAATCTTCCCACATGTCTATACTCTAGGAACATTGATGGATCTCTATTTAATCACAAAGAGGACATGCATTTTTATGAATTATAGATGATCACTTCCCATGGCAAAAGATCTGCATGGTGGAGTGGACTTCTGACAGATTAGGGCCGCTTTTTATCACCTGCAGTCCGATTAGCAATAGATATACGTTAATATCTTAATAACAACCGGAAGCGGAAAGGCGCCTCACGTGAAAAGATATCAAAAAGTGCCACCTGATTTGGAGAACATTGTAGGATAACCAACCAATGCCCCATGAAATCTAGATGGCAATAGATCAAATATAGGTTGGATCAGTCAATATCTATATATATCTCATAATTAAAAACTTCATATCTATATTAGTCTCAAATCGAATCGAGTCAAGATAAGTAATAGTGCGGGTCGGATCAGATCGGATAAATAAAAGGATTGAGTCAAATCGGATTGGATAGGATAATAAAACTTATTATATAATTATTATAAAATAATTATAATTTTGAAAAGAAGAAAAATTTAGAATAAGATTGTATTGATTTGGATTCAAGATGGGATATATCATTACTGTATTTGATCCGAATCTATTTTAAATATTTTATCCAGAACTTATATCTATTTCGGATTTTAATCAGATCGGATCGGATATCTGATGGATTAAAATTGTCATCGCTAGTAATTTGTCTTAGATTGTTCCATCTCTTTATTTTTTTTTAAAAAAATAAGCAAACTAATTAAACGGCTCAACAAATCTTTGCGCCGCTGGCATGCATGCATGTATGTATCGAAACAGAAATGTTGCATACCAAAACAACACCTTATGCAGCACAAACACGTAAAACAAAACAATCTTCTCAAGATAGGTGCTAGGCCAGCCACATGCATAGCTTTGTTTTGGTAGAACAGCAAAACGCCCCATAACAGTACTTTTTGCATTATTCTACTATGTCGGGACCGCTCGATTCTAAAATTGGAGGAGGACGACAAAAGCAAAGCTAGCATAAATTTAGACTTGGCCTTTCTACTTGGTAATAAAATGCTCTAGGTTTCAAATCCTGAATAGTGCAATTTCTGGTATTTTTATCTAGATATCTAGAAAAATATCTAGATTACAGGATATGTCAGATTATAGGGTAATTTAATATTTTTTAAAAAATATTTATCTGAAAAAATGATTACGGAGGAAAATAACTTTTACTATATTTGGTTGGTGAAAAATTACTTCAAAAAATGATATTGAAAAAAAGATTACTACGTTTGATTGGATGTAAATCTACACAGGAATATGACTAAATTTATAAATATATTCTTAAAAATAAAATAATTTTTTGACAGTAAAATAAAATAAATTTTTAACACTAAAATAGCATTGTCATTTTTAATTAGTTTTTATATAATATAATCACATAGGCATTTACAAAATGCTATCTCCATCTTAATTTTTTGACTAAAACTCTTTATTGAATAAATTTGGAAAGACATGAGAATAAATTTAATAATTACATATATAGCTTTATTGGGGCTATTTTGGTTAAGTATGGATTACCACCATTCGAAAATTTATCAAATACCAATCTCTCATGGTATTTGTTTTACTTTCTCTCTCCAGAAAATAAGCCTGGGATTCATCAAATTTTTTGCCATCTCTTTCTTCTCTTTTTCATATCAAACATGATAATCTAATATGAAAATTATTTTTTCATGCCAGATTACCACCAACCAAATAGCCCCTAAGATAAAATAAAAGCAAAGTTCACAAGGTACATCCAACCATTCGCTTAATTTATCCAAGAGTTTGTATCCACTACGATGCTACTTTTGGTGATTGTAAGGTTGACGTACGCGCTACATATCTCAGCTCATTAGCGGAAGAACAACCCGTCTGTGGCATATTAAGATGCACTTCACATTTGGCATTTCTAGATCACCTGGGGAGTTAGAGACACCGTAGCCATGGATCCCCTTTGTCGTGCTTTATGGCCCCAGGAATATTTGGTGTCATCCATCAGCCAGCTAATGCCCCTTGCCTTTCCCCTCTTAGCGGCCTTGCAAGGAGGTGGACATATAAATTATTTAAATCTAAATATTAGCTGTAAAACTGGTTGATAACGGAGTTTCTTGGCAGAGTGACTGTTAAAATATCCGTGGAAGAGGAGAAAAAAACGAGAGCAGAGGGACTTTATTGTTTTTATTTCAATTTCATTCAATACATCTAAGATGTTATTGATATTAGTATAGAGGCTCCATAAAAAAAAAAAATAATAACAACAGGTACAAAATCACGTAAACAAAAAAAAATATAGAATCGTACTCAAAAAAAAAAAAAAAAAAAACTATACTATCACACAAACTGAAAAATTATTATAAGTTGTCATGTGATCTTTAAAATCATGCGGACACTCCCCCTCGAACTCAAAGTGATGGTGTAGGTGCCAAGTTGAATTTGTAGAAGAGAAGATTAGTGCTTAAAGAGAAAGCAATTAAAGGTTTGTGATCCTCTCAAACAAAAACACTACAAAAGAGAAAAATAGTGCTCAAAATGAAGGTAGATGAAGGCTAATGATCTTTGTAGATAAAAACACCATAGAAAAAAAGGCCGATGCTCAAAGAGAAGGCAGCCAAGGCCGATGATGAAAAGAAATTCATTGAGTGATGATAAGAAGGGACAACCAAATGTTTGAAGCTAAGAAAAAAGTGATGCAGAGAAGTTGCAGATTCATTAGAAAATAAGAGATTTTTGGATATTAAACTATCAAAAAATAGATGATCTATAGATCCACTGAAAATAGAGGATCTAGAGAGAAACAAAGATTGATAAATTGACAACATTGGCTAAAGCAAAAGTGAAAGAGATGACGGTGGCATATTAAGGAATCAGGTGCTCCGACACCATGTTAAAATATTTATGAAAAAGGAGAAAAAAAATAAGAGAGAGTGAATATATTTTATTATCTTTATTTCAATTTCATTCAATGCATCTCAGCTGCTATTTATACTAATATATATATGTACATAGACTCCATAAAATAATAATAAGAGATACATAATCATTCTAACAAAGGAAACTCCTATGGAATCATACTCGAAAAGAAAAATACTATGTGATCAGATTAGCAGAGAAATTGTTATAGGTTGATATGTGATCCCTAAGATGATGCAAACAATGACAGTGCAATTGCACTAGTTCATGTACTAAGATGACTATTTTATGTAAAAAGAATTGTCAAAAATTAGGTCTATCCCTAGTTCGCACTCTGATCAGGATCCCAACATATATAACTGGATAAGCTGGTTTTATAGATTTAGAGATGGTAACCTTAAGCTTTATGCATAGTGTACATTCTCAGCACCTTAATGAGAGGTGGTGGGGGTTCCTTCCCCCTCCATTTCCTCAAAAAAAACATTTAATGGTTCTAACAAAAAAAAAAAAAAAAGAAAGGGTTTGCTGCAGTGACTGTTATAATAGTTTCAAGAGCCCTATTAATTGTGTTCAAATATGTAACTGTCAGAGAACACAACAATTAATATTCTATCATGAAAAAAACAGCAGCTATTTGGTATCTCCATTGTTTATAAATAAAATGTTATTTTGATGTCAATAATGTTATGAATACACATTTGTTAATGTAAACGATATTAGCATGCAGCCTGAACAAAACTTTTTTGTTATTAAAAAAAAGAACACTACTATTTTGCTGTTATTACTAGTCATTTTCTACGTTGATGGCTGCTAGGAGCTGTTACGTCACTCTGGAACATGCGATGGAAGGGCTGGATGGGGTAAATAATTTCCATTTTCCAGCAGCAAAAGCAAATAATGATTATTTTAATATGTTGATATCATGGAACTATAAAGATACGCAACATTGATATAAGTGAAGGGAACTTGTTCCTTTATTCTATGATGTCTGCACTAAAGAATTTCATTTTAGGTAAGCTAATATTGGAGCTAAACCCACTTTGCAGGGAGGTCTTGAACTTAAAAGAGCCACAAAGGGAAGGCCTGACGTTTGTGGGGTTGCTAAGATGCTCTGATGCTTTGATAGTGGATGCTTTATAAAGCATTATCACATGCCATTGGAGGTTATGGAGGAGTTATTGAAGCACATCACTACAGTGTGCACAAACTGTGGCAGGAGAGGATATTGTTTGAGTGGAGACTGGGTGATTTAGAACCAACCAATTATCAGTGGCTAAGGTCTGTGACAGGCCGGGAAGCAAACATCAGAGCTTTAAATTTAGATGTGCCCAACCTAAAGAGAGAGTGGTGCCTTTGATTGTTACATTACATCAATCAAAATGAAAGTGATCTTCTACTAAAATCTTCATTTATTTTTTCCTCTGTGGAGCTCTTTCCACTAAAATCTCTACAAGAAAGGCAGCACCTTCACATGTTTATAAATGAAATCTGCTACTTGATTGTTTTTTGAAGAGTTATCTGTCTCAATGTCTTCAATACTTGATGAACTTGTTAATGAAATGTTAATAGGTCAGGCTGGACCGAGAGCCCAATTCGGCCTACTTCGAAACCTCAGGCCTAAGCCCAGCCAACTCTACAACTTATGTGAGCACAATTTGGCTCTCGAACTGTGGCACCTCTGCAGCCATCAACAGTTTGGGCGCGTTCAGATTCTGGTGCCGAACCAGGCACTAAGAATGAACCATTGTTTTAGGGTTTTGGGTCATTTTTCGACCATAAGGGTAGGTCCAGTCCATCGACAGCTCAATTGAGATGCAAGCCACAACCATTGTGATGGCACCTGTTGGAATCATAGTGGTGTCATCACCCATTATAGAGAAATTTATCAATGCTCCCACTGTAACTTAGCGAAGCTCTTTAAGTTAGAATTTCAAAATCAAGCCATAAAGGATAAAAGTTGATCACAAAAATTACTCATCAATCAACTGGTAATTGCCACAAGTGATGCAGAGCTACTCGCCATCCTGGCAATTGTCGGACCATTATTGGCTAAAGCTTCAGCTGCGTCAGAGCTACTCACCTCTGTTGTATGTATTAAATCCTAGATTCACTCTCTGGAAGTGGAATTATAGATGGCATGGTCGGCCTATCGGTTGCAAGATCTGGAACACATAGAAGCCCAACGTGCGCGCACCTCCATACTTCATATGTTGAATGAGAATACCTATTGATAGATGTATCAGCTTCAGTTTCCTACAAAATTTTTTGTAAGAAAGATCTACCAAATATCCCTATTGATACATCTACCAAAATCTCTATTTTTTTTTTTTGGGCAAGTTACCACCTTTTAGGTCTTGATGTACTATTCGCAAACCTTGAATCTTGATGAAGATAGAGGAGATCTACAATATAGTACCAGTTGATTTGTTTTGGCTTGATGTAAATTATGGCCAGAAAAAAAAAAAAAATCATCAGTCAGAATTTGCCCATGCAAGACTAGTTGGTCTTTCAATAGAAATTGATTCATTCAAGGATCATCTTGCCTGATAAGAATTGTATCAGGAAAGAATGATCCAAACGACATGAAGATCTCCAAACTTTTGTTGGGAATGTACTTTTATAGAGTAGCATTTTTGTACTTTCCTCGCACCCAGCAGTCCAGAATCATAACCAGATTCTATGCTGCAACTTTGTCGTTATTGTCACTTCATTCTTGAACTCCTCCAGACCCTGTCCTGAGCTCTTGGAGAGCCTGTTGTCCGCTAGCTATTCGCTGTCCTTAAACTACAATTTTAGCAACATTTCGGACGGTATATCCATGTTACCTGATAAAGGACCAGACCCTCTTTGGCCAAGAGAGCCACAAAAGTTATTTCTGGCTACTTCAGTGGAATCAAAATTAAATAATGGTAGCTCAGTAACCTTTCTTCCCTTCCCTTGCCCTCTCTGCAATACTCCGAGCTTGGACATTCTGATTTAACCTCTCCAGTGAAGCCCAGATCGCACAGTAACATGTCTTGTTTTGTGTCCACATATTCTGGGCAGCTCAGTTCTAAATAATTAGGTGTGGATGAACAAAAGACAATGATGTTGAATGACTGTTTTGGTCTTCCACTTCCATGAAGTTGATGCCCTATTACAATTGCTTCCGGATCAATTAATGCTGTTGCCTCTACAAGTATGCTTATTCTTTCATCTGCCGGAGAGATGAGGTTACAATTATAGGGACATGATCCTGAGATCTTTCTTCTGGTCATTAAATATGATTTACGTGTCTTTAAATATGAGGTAGCCGGCCTCTCCCTTCGCTGGCTGCCCCTCCCTGGTCAGGTGCTGCGCATCTCCACAGCCAGCCGACCGTCACCCCTCTGTGCCCCTCCCGGTGCTGCTACTGGGTCTTTACCGACAGACGACGGTTTTATCTCTCAGATGAGTAGGATGGTCGATGTTACTCTCTTCTCTGCATTCCTCCCCTCCTGACGTGGTGGTCGACGTCGTTCTTCTCTCTTCTGTCTCCGATTGACATTCCTCTCCGGTGGTCGGTGCTGCGTCATCTGGCGGCGGCATGATGGCGATTTCTTTTTTTGTATTTTAAATTTCAAAATCTGATTGTTAAGAGAAAATTTTAAATTTTAAATGTTGGTTAATGGGTTGGTAGAGGAGAATTTGAAATTCAAATTTCAAATTCAAATTTTTATATTGTAAGTTTGGTTTGGTGGGGTTCCTTTTCTTTTTTTTTTTTTGTACTCTCCTTATTCTTAACAAATTTTGGTGACTATTATGCTATAGCACATTAATTTTTTTTATATAAAAAAGATTTACATGTCTTCTTTACATTCAGAGCAGAAGGAATTGAAATTTGTAAGAGAAACTAAATATTATGCACCAATTGAATGTGTCATGAGAAACTCGGATTTGGTTTTGCTTCAATTATAGTGACATTCCCTGAACCTGAAACAGAGGTTTTAGAAGGAAATAAAGAAGCCTTGTCCTTGTTCAAAAATTTGGTAAGCAAGGAATTGATCAAATCCATTTCAATGGACCTGAATGATGATTCTTTGAACTTTAATTTTATGGGAGCAAGTCAGAAAGATTGAGAAATAGAACCATCCATCCGACTTGATTCATTCTCAATTGCCACAAGTGATCTTCTTGTTGGTTAATTTGAAGCTTGTTTTCACCATCTAATTCTTAATCCGTTCAACAAACATCTTGATCACACTAAGAAGCGACTAAACAAAAATGGAATTCCATTTTGAGCATAACGGCGGGAAAGCCCACCACACTTGAACAAATGAAATCCAAAGGGTTGCCTGAACACGGTAAATTACACTTATGGTGCTGTAGCTCCAAAAGATGTTACTTTCTGAACATGTTCTAGAAGGACTATTACTAAATTTTTTCGGAAAGCTGACCATAACAACATGTCTGGCTGGTTAATCGACTAAATTTGTCATTCATCTTCTAACCTTTGTACATGATAATATCTTCTTCTGAGTAGAAGTTTCACATGATAATATCAATAGTTTGATATCAAGGTCCCAGTGTTGGAACCTAGATAAGCTGTCAATCTTTGTGTATGAGTTTGCGTTGGCTGCGTTGGATTCTGATGGTAAAGTCCAGATCGCCCTCACTGGAGGACCCAAAAGTAGACACATGGTTGGTTAGAATTTTATTGTTTGGTCTGTTTCAGTTAGGAATAATCATCTTATCTTCCTGCTCGCTTCCTCTATGGGTCTATGCGAGGTTGTACGGGTAGAAATATATTTTTAACCTTTGAAGCTAACCAGAGCTGGAGATATTTTAAGACAAGATATGGTCAAGATCACTTATGTATCCAAAAAAGTCAGAGCCATTTTCATTCTCTGATCTCCATTCAAAAACCAATTCATGAAGCTGATAACGTGAGAACCATAATAATAATAATATTAATAATAAGTGATAGCATTAAACATGTACCAAAGTGGATTTAGTTTATTGTGCTGTTCGTTGGAAAAGATGGTGATGACTAAACAACTAACTATGCTATTAACAAGAGCATCAATGACCAGTTGATTATTTGCGAAGCGTTGGTAAGTGGCTGGTCTCACAGTTTGCAATATCGTAAAGATTCAATTCGCCGGTGAACGACCGTTGTCAGAGGTTTGTTTTATCTCCATAATCTATATGTTTTCACATGCTTATAATCTAGTTGATAACATAATTGTATGAGGCGGCAAAAGAAGGAGCACTCCATGCATGAGTTTTTTTTGAGAATAAGACTGCCTCACCAAGGGAGTCACACCGATAGTATAAATATCCATGGGAGACTTCCCTCAATATCCTAATTCTTAGGATAGAAAGACGACAACACTCAAAACTCAAACTAAGATCCTGCCATTTGCAGGAGATATTATATACTATACCACATAGTGCACAAGACACTCATTCCTATGGCCCAATCATAGAAATGAGCATCTGTGATTGGTCTGGTGCACCACCATGGAGGGTATAATTTCTTCATCTACATATCTGAACGCTGAGGAGAAATTATTATCTGGACCATGCCCAGGTAGTCCGATGCAAATATCGGAGCGCATGCAGGGTGGACAACGCACAATTGGGAATTTGTGAAATATAAAGGTTAATGTGGTGTGTTATCCACTATGGGATTTGGGTGGTCTACTCGGACGTGGTCCAGGCAATAATTTCTCAATACTGAGAGTAATATTCCGGCAATCATACATGAGATTCGTGGAATTAAATCTGAACCATATACTGCTATGCATGCGACATTGTCTGGCGTCTTTACTTGGATTGCTGGGCCGTGGGCCGATTTATTGGACCCAATCATCGAACTGAACCCGAGCACAGATTAGGAGATCCCATGCCTGATATCCCGTTGCGGTAGTCGCTCTTTCCTCTTCTCTCGAACACTCTCGCAGCGGTTCATGGCGTCTCCCTTCTCTCGAAGGCTGCTCCTCCGACGCCTATTAACAACAGCACGATCTCGGTCTCACTCTCTTCTCTTGTCCTCCTCCTCCAATTGCCCTCGCCGATGCTCTCCTCTTCTCGAAACTTCCGTAGCTCTCAATCTCGGCCGCGATGACGGTTTCCTCTTCCCCTCGAGGGCTACCATGCCTCTCAGATTGCCATCCGTTTCTAGGGTTTTCTTCTCGACTCGAACCTCGGAGCTTGACGAAGCGCAGGGACCGGCTGTCATAGATTATCGGTGCGTTTTCTTTTTCTTCCAATCGAATGTTAACGAGTTTTCTAGGGTTTTCTTCCCTTCCTTCGCTGCAAGAGGTAGCGCTAGGATTTTGCAGGGAAGTTTTGTGGACTTTTATTCACTACTGAATTAGATATGACATTATCTTCTTGAGATTATTCCTCTTCTAATTTGCTTTCAAAGTAGAGAGATTATGGCTTTTCCTTTTTTTAATCTTAAAGCTACAAACAAGGAAGTTTACTTAATTGGGAATTCTAATTTTTTTATTCATCAAGTTTTTTTTTTTAGATTCTCTTCTCCTTTTTGTCCAAAATTTGGAACTTTCACGAGAGGTTTGGTATCTTACTCCAGGGAGTGTTTTTTTTCCTTTTTTTTTTTTTTTTTTTTCAAGCTTTGTCTTAATCAAGTTATTTTGAAATAATTCTGGATAAGGTATATGTGAGTGTGGAAGTAATTTTTTATTTCTTGACAGGTCTCTTCTGTCAGAGGATGAGTTTCATAGGTTGGCAGATGCTACGATACATGATTTGCAAGAAAAATTTGAGGTAATTCGCATCATTAAGCTATAGAGATAAACGTACTTTAGAAAAAAAAAATTATCGACAATTCTATTGCCAGAAATGTTGTTCTTTATAACCCTTAAACTTTTGCTTTGCTTATGTGGATAAAATTTTAGCAATTTAAGTCTCTGAGGTCTACAATTTTCGTCCCTTGACAGGAGTATGGTGATTCTGTCCAAATAGATGGTTATGATATAGACTATGGGGTGAGATGAGATAAATATCTCTTATTGGTGCTTATTTAGAAGCTTTTCTACACTTAATTTAATTGGCTAGTTTGCTATATATTTGAGCAGAATCAGGTTTTGACATTGAAGCTTGGATGTTTGGGCACATATGTCATAAACAAGCAAACACCAAACAGACAAATCTGGTTGTCTTCACCAGTAAGGTATTGTTCGCTGTCTAACCATTAGATGTTATTGTTACCTGTTCAATGCTTTGGCATGTGACCATGTTTGTCTTCCAGGGATAAAGTTTTAGAGCAATAAAGACTATTTCGTTGTGTACCAGATTGAGTCCTGACTTACTGGTTTTGTTTTTTTGTCTGTAGTCCCACTATTTAGTCTTTTCATAGTTCCATTATTCTAAACTGAGCAACATATGCTAACTGCTTCTGAGGTTTCATGGCTCTTTATAGTGTTTGCCAGCTATCTATTTTGAAGCATTGTTTTCTCAAACTCTTTGAATGGTCATAATATACACGGATTTTCTGAACCATGATGGATTATCAGGCTTGGAAAAGGTTTTTGGTACTTGTGCCAAAATGGCAAATCTCATCACGTTCTTATTGTTCAACACATGCAATTTGAATTGGATGATGGTAGTGAGGATTCATGAAACAAATGCTATAGAAGAATAGGTGAGCCATTTTGGGGAGAATGGGGATGGCAAGATTAAATCTGGTTTTATTATTAGTATAACTTATGTACATGGGTGAAGTGTTTAAGAGGCTTGTAATGCTCTACACAATTTATGTTTTTGCATAGTCTCATTCTATTTTCAGTGGCATAATGGCAAAGGATATTCAAAACGATCGAAAATGCATCAGGCTGCTTGCCTTTTATCATTTTTGTTGGAGATGGATGTAGATGTTTGTTACTCGTTTGGAAGTGCTGTGAAGCAAGTGTGCCTAGGAAGCATCCTTTCCTAGCCATGGTAGAAGAGCTACTAAGGGCTTGGAGAGAGAAATGGAAGAATCATAGAGAAAAAGCTTTTATGTTTGAAGACCTTTGTGCCCTTAAGAAACTAAGGAGATCAAGGATTATGTTTTGACTCATCGAACTGGGTAGAGACATCAAGTGTCCCGTTTTAAACCTAGACTTTTAGTAGCGTGCATTAGGCTATTTCTTATATGCATCACTTGGGATTTCTTTGTAGTTTGTGCCTTCCATTTATTTAATATTTTTTTCTGTTCTGTGTCATGAAATGAGAATGGATGAAACCCATTTACAGTAATGCAGTCACATGCCTCAGTTTCGGTGAAACAAAAAGCATTACTTTGTTGCCTGGTTATGTTTCAAATTTGTTCCTGTTTCATGTTCTATAGAATGTAACTATGATCTTTTACGTTGTTAGTGCCAGATATTTTTATATGTAAATGCTCATGCACGACTTTATAAAATGCAGATGGATGTCAACTCTGGATGCGTCTTATATGGTTATTCACATTTGTTTGGTTTTATGATGTATTGGTGACTTAGTTTGTTATTGACTGGTCTTTTTTCTTTATAATGGTCAAGCATAGTTTTGTACTTTTTGTTATGTGGATGATAATCTATCGACTGCTTGACCTGGTAAATTTCTTGTTAGATGTTAAAGCCACCCAAATGTTTGGTGGTAATAGGTTTTATAGGGGCCACATAAGTTTTTGAGCAACATGGATAGATGAACATTCATAGGTTGGTTTGGACTAGACACATTAGATATTCCATTGGATGGGTAAAATAGAGCATGAACTTGCCCAAATTATGTGAATTGCTCTTTTTTTTTTTCCTCTGTCATGCTGGACATGCAAGATATGGGTAAATTGCAGGGTTACTTTTTGATTTGATATGACATAGAATTATTATTTTATGCTTCCTATCTTACATCATGTTTGTGTACTTCTTGAAATTGTTTGTCGTGCTTTACTATTACAATGTTACAGCATGTACATATGTCGCAATACTGCTGCTAAGGCCAATATGTCAAACAGATTCCGTGCGATCAAATTGAATGCCAATATGGAACATAAGTACATGTATAGAGCACCTAACTTGTTGGCCATTGATGTTCACAATGTTGGATTTCTCCTCATCTTTCATTGTGCTCCTTAATCTAAAAGAAGCTTATCGTAGATTTATATATATGCTAGATGATAGATATGAAGGTGGAAAAGACCCACATGGATCTGAAAAGTTCCTTTCATGCTGTTCGCTAAGTCCAATAGAGGAAGGAAAATTGATTCTTTCTAAATGAACTTTCTTCTATCAGAGTGTTTGCTGAGCACAGCTTCGCTAGATTGTTTTGTTTTGTATCGCAAGGGAATAAAGGTAAAAGCAAGTGAAATCATTTTCTACAATGCTATTTCCTGCCTGAAATATGGAGTGAAGATTTTCAACATCGTTCTGTTTGAAATATTTTTCACTCTGGACAGGAATTCTCAGAATTACATATATGTACCTTTCCATTCTCTTCATTCTTATTGTCTTTGGCCAGTTCCTCAGTTATTTCTGTTTCTTATGCCTGATGCTGGTAGGTTATGTTGTTCTTAATTCATTTTTGCAGTGGCCCAGCAAGGTTTGATTGGGATGTGGCAACTAATTCGTGGATGTATAGGCGGACAAAAGTGAATCTTTTGCAGGTGCTAGAAGAAGAATTGGAGCAGCTATGTGGTAAACCCATTGATCTTTCTTGACTCGACGATATTTACTCTGAAGACGGAGCATAAATGCAATCGACTTTTCTTGCAGTAGACGGGAGCTTGTAAAACATAAAAAGGCCTCAACCTTTTTGAGTTGAGCAATTTTATTTTTAAGGTTCAACTTGTCAGTCGAGTATATATTGACATGGTCAGCCGTCTGCATCGTTATCATTTGGCAGCAAACAAGTTGTTAGCTATCATACTTGGGAGTAGGAAGCTATTGTGCAGCAGTACTTTAAATGAGGATGTGAAAACTAATTCTGGATTTTTGTTCATCCAATGCTCTAAGGTCCAACTAGCTTGATATTGACCCGCCTCTTTTTCATGAATCTGACCGGACTTGCTGGATATCTGCGCAGTGGTTTACTTTCTCTGTTTTATTGGGTAAGGTCCGCTGTGGTTTGAACCATTTGTTCCTTGCTCGTTAAACGGGTGCAACATCATTGCTGAAGGGTCATTACGAGATATATTTTGGAAACTTTAAAGGTTATTGATCTTCCATACGAATAAAGTACCATGTCAAGTCATGGTGGTCTTGCTGAGCTTGGCAAATATTAAACAATTGCAATGCCAATTAGAGTAACATAGTTTGAGGCCATATTATATATTTCCATGATATATGCAAGATTTTATGAATTACCCTCAATGTATTATTTTAGTAGTTATCAAAGAGCATTGGAATTTCGGCTCTAAATTAGAATAGGAGTTTGAGTTGCAACTCATTCCATCCATTGCTCCTTAAGGTCGTGTTCTCTGCAGCATGAATAACTTATTTGAAATCTCTATTTTCTTAAATAAATATTTTTAAGATAATATTTAAATAAAAAATAATTTATTCATATTCTTTTATGTATTAAAAATAATTTAAAAATTTATTATTATTATGTTTTTTTCGTACTACTACTTTTTCAGATAAAATGTTAAAATCTATTCATGTTTCTTATAATATGTTTTATTTTATAAATATATAAAATATATTTTATTGTGTTATAATATTATATATTATATTACATATCATATAGTATATATCATTATAACTTATATAATATTGTTATATACTATATTATAATGATAAATTATTCAAAAATAGATTAATTATAATAAAGTAATAATATGTTATATTAGAATAGCAGCATAGTTATTATGTTATATAATTATATAATGTTATATTATATTATCATAATAATATAATATATTATTATATGATAATAAATATTATATTATATATATCAATATACTAGATTATATTATATATAATATAATGTATAATAATATATAATATAATATAGATAATATTATATTATATATGGTTATAGGTATTTTAAGAATAAAATAAAAAAATTATTTTTTCGATTGATGGAAAAATAACTAATCCATCTCTTAGGCAGATAAGACCTTCATTTTATAGATAAATATCATCCATAGAAAAATAACTTATCGGTTTAGTGAAATATAAGAATATGAATAAATGATTTAATGAAAAAGCTCATCAACTATCTTCTTGATATTTATCCATCAAAGATCATTGAACCCTAAAGGAGAGGACAAAATGTTAAGACAGCATAAAATGGACGGAGTAACTAGTGCAATGTTGGAAATTCTGTCTGCCACCAGAGGTGAAGTTTAAGATGGGGATCCTAATAATTTTATCTGGTAAGATGTATACTTACAAGTGATGGTCGTTATAGTATGCATAATGGTCTTGAGAACGAAGGGCAGCGAGTGCAGGGGAGAGGAGGCAGCGGGGTCCGCAGGAGAGAGGGTAAGGGGTCACCGGCCCAACGCCCACCAGATTTGGGGACAAAAACATCTTATAGATCGTTTTGAGTCCTGTAGGGAATCTAGGGATCGGGATTGACCCCTGCAATCTGTTCCGCTCTTTCACGACCACCCTTTTTTTCGAATTGGCGCTTTCTTTTCTTCCCCTTTCTGCCAGATCCAGCAGATCATTCCCAAAGAGGCCCTCATAGCGCAAAAAAAAAAGAAAAAAAAAGAAAAAAGAAAAGAAAAGGTGCAACATGCATTGCACCTAAGGGGTGAATTGGTGTCATGTCATGCCTTGCACGTAGACCTGTTCATCAGGTGGGCCGGATCAGGGTCATGTCAGGCTTTGCTCAAAGCATAAATAAAGTTAGTCAGATTCGAGGCCCGTCTGTCTTTTGGGCCTATTTTCAAGGCCCGAGCCCGGCACTGCTTCAATTTCGAGCTTAGAGCCGGATCTTCATCTTTTTTTTTAAAAAAAATATTTTTTAAAATGTAAAATGTGAAAGAAAAGAAGGAAAAAAGAGCAGAGAGGATGAACGAGATGGAGGAGGAGGAGGAGGATGGAGGAAAAGAAGGACAAAGGAAAAACGATGAAGAACCAAGCCCGGCCTGGCTGACCAAAGCCAGAGTCAGGCTTTCTTAATAGGAGGGTTCAAATTTTAGTTTCAGCCCAATTTGCTGGGCTTAAAATCCAAACTCAAGCCTGTCCAAAATGCTTCGGGCTTGAGCACATGGGGATCAATAGATATCTATCTTCTATTGGTAGTAAATCCCTTTTGATAGGATTTGATGGCACAAATAGAATTACTATAGTGATTTAATATCATCAATAATCCGAATCCTGTGATGATCTGATCACTGATGATCTAAGATCACTGCATTTGATAAATCATGCTTCAGTGATTAAAGATCCTTGAATATTCACAAATAATCTGTTTAGTATTTCATAAAAATCCAAAATCACCGATTATATAATACCAAAACTACTCATAATATATTTCATAAAAATATATTTATTAATTATATATACTATGTTATATATAAAATATTATTATATTTATTAATATATAATAATTAATAAATTTTATAAAAATATATTCATTAGTCCTATAAATTATTAATCTTGTAAAAATATATTAATTTTTATTATAAAATTAATATTTTTATTTATACTTATAATATATTATTTATTAATACAAATATTTATTTTGATTAGATTGTATAAAGGTATTTTTTATTAGTCTTATAAATTATTAATCCTATAAAATATATTAATTACTATTATAAAATTAATATTAATATTAATATTTATAATATATTATTTATTAATATAAATATTTATTTTAATTAAAAAATAAAAAAAATAAAAAAAATATATTAAATATTTTTATTATATAAATATAAAATATAATAAGATAATTTTATTAAAATTTAAAATTATCATTGAATCATAATATGATAATAATATATTATAATGCAATATATATCATAGATATAATATAAATATCAAATATAATATAATATCAAATATATAATATTGATATAATATATTAATAAATATATTGATACATCAATTATTTTTACAAAACTAACGAATATTTTTGTCTTCATATTTCTTCTTAAGATTATTATTTGAGGATGATTTAGAATTTCTGATCTCAAGAATGAATATTATATCACTAAATTGGCCCATTGAAAGATAATTTATAGAGTTAAAATAATTTGAGACCACTACCATATAAAATTATCATCGTGCAATTAAATATAGTGATCTCATCATCTCCATCTATATTTTTTTTATCTTGAATGAATCACCCCAAAAAATTTTGTACATAGCACGCATGCATTTCCACCACCGTCCAAAGGATAACACGCAGAGCTTCGTTACTTGCCCACGTTCTCATAGGAAAAAATATCTGAACTTAGTTGAAGACCAGAGAAAGCCTCCATTTTTTTGTCTTTTCTATAAGAAAAATAGGAAGGAAAAAAGAAGTTGCTCGCTTCTGTATTCTAAATTTACAACGTCTTCTCCTCAGCCGGAATAAAAAGTTAGGAACATGTTTAACTCCAACTCTCTATCCCATCTCGATCAAGCGACAACCGAGTGCTCGTATTTAAATTGCACAAGGAATGCTAGTCTTCTAATAAATGACGAACTTTTGTCCATTTTACAGACTGCTGACTCACGATTTTTGGGACAAAATCTTCTAAATTCAAGATTAAGAAAACATGTGCAGACCTTAACCAGACAATGCTGCTTTCGTGCTACTAAAGAGGACAAAAAGGAAAAAGAGTGATCAATAAGAAAAAAACAGAGTCATCAATAAGACAAACACTCCCATTCCGTCAATGTACAAACTTTACCCCACACACCGGTCTCTTGGTACAACTAAGAAATGAGAGCTTTTAAGCGAAGCAGGGGCTACCATGCAAATAAATATGGTCAGTAGCTATATATATCTGGGGCCTAACCAATTTTTGTTTTTCCCGAATTGAAGAGTGTCAGAGGAAAAAAGAAAAAAACTAGTGAGCGGTAGTCCTCGGTGTTTACAGGATGTAGGAGGGCCCGTCAACAACACCTACCTGCATCACAAGAAAAAAAAAAGGGAGAGGGGGAGGGGAGACTACTTCAGATAAGAAAAGAAATTGTTTGAAACTAACGAACCAGGGAGACGACGCAGGATCAGCAAGTTCCATATTGAATTGATTGCATGCAACTTTAAAGCAGTATCCCATAGAATCGTATGTCGAAATTATGTTAAAAGATTGCCCACACGTTCGCTGTGCTCTACGTTGAGTAATGAGCAGTAACAGGCAACTTGACCTACCATGATACAACATAATTATATTATAATCAAATCTAACATGAATTAAACTTAGACATCCTGTTCCAACCAACCGAAATCTCTCACCACAACGAGACCCTCGATGTCTACCGTTGGTCCTAAAATACTTCAATGAACTAGACCCAGATCCCAATTCAAGAATATTTAGGAATTAGATATATCATCCCTATTTTTTTAAATTTCATATATATATACAAATATATATTTGAAAACAATTCTAACATCATCAAAATTAATCATAAATAAATATATCATCATTAAAATTCATGATATTTGTGACGTAATTTTTTGTTGTGAAAATATTATAAATTGTTACCAAAAATTTCCTACCAGAAAGTTAGAATGGGAGTATTTGATATCACAAATTTGGCAACAAAAATTAGTAATGAAATATAATTTTATTATCAAAAATATTATTTAAATAATATTTTATCATAAATTTTTTATTTCGTTATCTTATGGTAGTTGTTCGCAAAAAATTATGATTTGTAATAAATTATTTCATTGCTGATTGACCATTTTCTTATGGTGACAATTCACCATTGATCCTAAACTCCAATGAAGAAGGTGAGGGACTCACATCACATGGACCACCAGGCCCTAGATGTCGACCAATATGAATTATGAAAACCTAGGCATCAACCAGAAATTCCAGACTGTTCATCAAGAAATCACCAAAAAGTATTCTCAGCTGCCTTTGCTGCTTTTTAGTGGGGGAAATAAGCATAAGCTTGATGAACCATCTATCAATTATTTATATTAAAAAATTTCTAGCAAATAGCTCTTCTCTAGAGGTCTAATTGCTATTAAGTTTGATATCAAGATCAGAAATCTGTTTATAACCAACCAGTTAAATATAATAACCTAAGGCCTCACCCAAAACAACTAGTTGGAAGATGTTATTTGGGTTCTTTAATCCTATATAAGTATCTAAGATCTTCCTAATGAATAATCAATATGGAACTAAATACACATTAGCATAGGTTCTTACATACTCTTCCCATTTAAGCCTTGATGTTCTCACTAAACTAAGTATTCAAATCTATATATCCATTCATAAACACCACGATTGGCTCATGATTAATCATGCATGGATCCTCACATATTTTTCTTGTTTAAATCCCGACATCATCGTCAGATTAGAGGTCCAAATCCATACATCTATCCACACCACGATTAGTCCTTCATCAGTCCCAATGAATTTATGTTGTAGTGCTCCCAATTTATATGAGTTATAGGCTAAATCCGCTCTAATACCATTTGTAACAATCCAGGATCTTATCCAAAACAACTAATTGTAAAATATTATTTAAATTTTTTAGTCTTATATAAATATTCACGATCTTTCTAACGAATAATCAATATCGAACTAAATATATATTCATGTATACTAAAGTTAACCTCAAGCTCTCCTCTTTAACCGCAAATGAAGGATATACCTAGAGCCCACCTTAGAGAGTGCAGAAAGCAGCGAAGGCTATTTGTCTGAGAAGCTCCACCACTAATGAACACTCATTTACCAGGACGTAGACATCCCACTGACCTCTAATGTTTAGTCAAAATTTTGCACTAATCATTTGCATGATTATAATTTGGCTGCTTTGCTTTTCATATGGTTCAGCTGTCCCGGCAGCTGGCATCCTCTCTATGAAGTGCAAGAATGCACTGAATGATACATTCAATCAAATACACTAACAATTCATCATGTATATCAGATCTCTCTCCTCATAATTGATCAACAACTCTCAGTACAGGAGATCACAACGATCCATCAAGCACTCTAAATACATAATGAAACATTCATTATTGCTAATCACAATAACTTCATGCGCCCATTACACGTAGTTCAATGCTCCACCACCACTACATTCACCACAACTACAATAAAAATCATACTTGTGCGCTCAATACAAGTAGTCCAATATTCCGTGACTCCAATCACCACGACCACCCAAGGATATTGAATAAACAGCTTCATCCCCTCTTTCTTACAGCTTTTCCACATCACATCTACTACCACCGGACCCCAAGACCTTGCAATCAGAGTGAGTTATCTCCTCGCCCCATCCCCACCCCACCCCACCACCCCCACCGCCCCTCCTTCCCTGACCCCCACACCAATTTAAAAAAAAAAAAAAAAACTTTAACAGTTTAATTAACCTCGATGGTCCTCTCTCTTTGCAAATCCTTAAAAACTCAATTGTACGTTAACATAAAACTCCTACCAACAAAGTTACACCTACATTAAAAAAGATAACATACACAACATCATCATCAAATTTCACAAGTTTATACAAACAATCTATGATATTATTCCAAGCACTGTACCTACAGTCTAATTCCAGATGAAAGACATTATTTAATAATTTGTAACCTATACCTGACCAAATTCCTTCTTCTCTTAGGTGGTGGTTGCCATCCACCGCAAAGAGAGTGTTACCGAAAAAAAAAAAAACCACCGCAAAGAGAGAACACGTTACGTTCACGTTATGCACCTGAGCGTGGGCCAGTCGGGGCGCATGTTAGCCCAGTCCTCGTACAAAACACAATCTATGCACCCCGCCCGGTCACGATCCAGTGGGCCACTTCAAGAGAAGAGGGATAATTGCCCTAGGATGAAGCAGGGTCCATGATATGTACGGCCGCTACGTGTACAGCATCCGCTGGAATGAACTGACACCGACTCCAGATACCAACCAATCCCACCACGTCTCACGAAACGACCCAAAAGGCCAATAAAACAGAAAATATAAATAGAACATTAATCCCTAATAAAGGCCATTTACGCCGTTACGTTGCTATACCTTCATTGACCGTAATCTTGGCCTTTAGTTAAACGCCAGTTAATATCATATCCAGACTTGCACCAAATCCGTTACAACTGCAGATTATTTTTTTTCTTTTTTAACTAAGATTTTAATTAAATTTTTTTTTTGAGTAATCAGGAGGAAAGAAAAATTTCTTCGAGATTAATTAATTATAAAACATGATATTTACGATGACTGAACATATATGATTCTATGCAAAATATAAGGATGAGATGGTGGTGATTGGTGAAGTGCCATCTTGTTAAAGATATCTAGAGAAGACATGGAGGATATATGTTAGTATAATGACCTAAGACTCGATTATTTAAATTAACAAAATTAATAAGGCAAAGAAGGCTCACTCAGATCGGAGGACTGGAGGAGTTGGAGGGCGCGAGATCGACGGCGCGGGAATCTCTACGGTGGCGGGCATCGACGATGGCGGCCGCGGAAGAGTCGGTGGTGCTGGTGGACTTGGGCTTGACGGGTTGAGAAGGGGTGGCTTGAACTGGAGGAGCCGCGCGGCCTTCTTGCAGTCCTTGGAGGGGCGGAGAGAGGAGCCCGCGAAGGTGGTGGCCTCGTCGTCGACGATGGCCCGAGCAGGGATCGACGGCGATGGGGCCTGTGCTGACGCAAGGTAGCTTGGCTGGGAGGACGAGCAGCGGATGTCGTGGTCATGCGGATAGGCCGTCCGGGGAGATCCCTAAATGGAAGGCTCGAACAGAGTAAGAGATTTAGGTCCCAGAATTTTTTTTCTTAGATAAAATTATCAATTTTCTTTTTGAGAGACAAGAAGTGAATTCCGTTACCGGATTTCCAAAAGAAGATATACTTCTCCGAAATTTTTATGAGAGATGTGATACAAATTAAAACAAATGAGAAAATAATATAGAATACCAATTTGCAGAACAAACTAACATGGAAGAACATTTTATATACTTTTGGTGATTTTGAAAACGACCTAAATTTAAGAATATATATATATATATATATATATATATATATATATAAAAGGAACATAATCTTTTTCGGAAATAAATAAAAAGGAAAAATTGGTTTATTGCATTTTCCCTGCTTGATTAGAGGGGAAAAAATGCTAAAAACTCGAGAATAAATTCAAGAAATCAAAACATAATTAAGCCACGTTCTTCTAGATTTCTAAAACATCTGTCGAAAGAAAGAACGATAAAAAGATTTAAATCACTCTATATGAGAAAAAAAAGACAAAAGAACCGGAAATAAACGTTTGAATTTTTTTATCAGATAAAGAAAATAAAGAGATACCCGCGAGGCGAGATCCGCGTTCTCCCGCATCCGCTTCCAGAAGCCATCGCAAATCCTGCTGGACGATTCCTCGCTGCTGGAGGAACTCGCCACCGGAGGCGGGGTCGGCGACCATGGCACCACCTGGTTATCCCCGTCCTCCTCCTCGTCCTCCGCTTCGTCCTCTTCTCCTTCTCCTTGTTCTTCTCCTTCTTCCTCTGCCTGGTCTTCTCCTTCGTCATCCTTCGTCTCATCGTCTTCTTCGTCCTCCTCATCATCTTTTTCTTCACCGGACCCACCATCGTCATCCCCTTCGTGGTCTTCTTGTGGGCGTTGCTTCCCTTGGAGGAAGCAGCGTTCGCAGAAGGATACGGTGGGCCCCAGCCTGGCGCCGGAGGCACTCCAAGGAGTGGGGGCCTGGCAGCTCCGGCAAAGGAGGCAGCGGGTGTGGCGGGCCACCAGGAAGTTGGCGCCGTGGACCTTGGCGTCGCACTCCCAGCACAGGCTCGCCTGGTCCGACTCGCAGTACATCCGAGCCGCCCTCTCGCACAGCTCGCACCCTTTCATCTTCCCCAATCCCCTTCCCTCCCTCCCTCCTCTCCCGTACGTGTTGCTTGATCTATCCCTCTTCCACCTTCTTTCTCTCCTCTTCTCTCTCTCTTTTCCTGATGGATAGTTGGGTGGATAGATGTTTTCTTGTCCTCCAAATTCCAATTTCCTCACAGCCGGATTGGGAAAGAATTGTTAAAACACCGTAAACGGGGAGCAACCTGCTTTGGTTTATAGGTCCCCCCGCTCTTCCTCGGTTCTCCTGACGCTTTGATCCAAGCACTCCCGGTAAGCTCACCTCCATTAACAACTCCCCTCATAGCACCATGGCATAATAACAATGTAGCTATTTTAACGCTTATGATTTTTATATCCGGGAGCATCAGTCACGACCGCTTATAATCCACTTTGAGTTGCTTTATGTCATTACTTATTTTGCTTTGAAACTTTTGAAGACAGTGATCTTATAGCTAGTTAATATGCATGCAAATGGATCCTCAAAAGATTTTTTTATGGAGCCATAAAAGGTTTCTTGAGCTATCTTTAGCAGCATTTATAGCATTAAAAAGCATAAAAGTCTAGAAATTTTTACTTCAAAATGTGATTATTTGGAACAAAAAAAATACTTTGTAGATAATTATTTTTATTATTTCAATAATATTCTTGCTTTTAGATTTTTAAATGAACATTAATAAGAATATTAACATAAAATTCCTATCATTTTGCATAACTGGTAACATGAAGTTATACTTTTTGCATAAGCTTTATGTATGTATGTACTAACGTATAAAATTGCATATAAAAAAAGTCTTTGAGCGAGCAATAATCAAAGTTAGTCTGCATTTCATTATTAGTTAATGGTTGGGGACCAGTAGGTGAAATACATCTACAAAGAATTTTTGAGAAAAGATTCTGATGATAAATTAAAAAAATAGATATATATTTCTCTACTTTTTATAATGTGATACTTAAAATGGATTAACTGAAAACATATACCAAACCGTTGGTTTCAAGTGGATGTTTATATTATTTTCTTAAGGCATGTTATTTACTTTTTCTGTTAATTGTACGAGATATTTGGATTTTAAATACGAATATGGTGGATGAGCCTTCTGCATTTTATATATAGACTACAAAAATAGAAGTAGAATCACACGGGAATAACAGAATAATGTTAACGGGAGGCGGTTCCTCGCGTTGCAGGGCTAATTCGGTCATTTCATCCCTCCCTCTCATGAAAACCTAGGGTTGTGTTCCTCGCTTCGAAGCCAACCGCTCCTCTCACCGGACTGCCAGTTGTCATCCCGCGCCCTAACCTTCCGGGTCCCGCTCGCCTCTCTCTCCCTCGTATTATTCTCTCCCCTAGCGCTATCTGTTTACGTGGCACGCCAAGATTCCCTCGGTCCGAAGTGGCGACATCCCCACCACGCGCTCGGGGCCTCGACACGTGAGCCAGGCGTTCTCGTGGGCCCCAGCCCTCGGCGACCTTGGGGAAGGCATCACTTTTCCTGGAAACTTTATAGAATATAAAATAAAATATTTCTGTAAGTCATATCTAAGTAATTTCTTTTGAGGAAAATAAGGAGAAAAGTAGATCCGGGGAGCGAAGGTGCCCGGTTGCGCGGCCACGGCCGCGAGGCCCATCTGGGGGCGGTGATCCGATTCGCGACCCCACCGACACGCGCTGCCCACGTGAAGCGTCCGACGTGGGATCCTACAAGGGCCTGCCACCTGAGACCTCTTCACCTGTTTTTTTTTTTTTTTTTTTTTGGAGGGGGGCCTTTCCCTCCCTCCCTCCACAACACCACCACCCCCCCCCCCCCCCCCCCCCCTTCTCCCTGGATCCACTGACCTCCCGCTAAAGTTATTGGGCAGAGATTGCAGGCTGGTCTTGGTTTATTTTATGCAAGGTCTTTAATTTCATGCTTGAATTTGGCTTCTTTCATGAATTATATTCTACACCATATACAATCACAACCATTCATTCCTATAATTATGCATCAAGATAAGTACTTTATGAATGGAATGATAGAAAATATGTGGCTCTAATTGGTGTGATACACCATTGCTAGTACATGATGTAGGATATAATTTTTTTTTACACAATCTGCTATGGAGGGCAACCTATGTCATTCATGAGCATCGCACATGTGAGATCTAATTGGCCTTGCGTTGGCATCTTGCAAAGTAAGACTTGAGTTATTGCAAGATGCCAATACAAGAATTGCATGCCAGATCATTTTTCAAATATAATTTAGCTTCATAGTCTATTTGGACGTCCGGGGATCTTATCCCATGAGAGGATCTCCTGGTTGCCCATTAAAAAACCCAAGAAAAGAGAGAATCCGATGATGCGGTTTAAAGATCAAGAGAGACCACAAATCCCATGATATTTGATTCCAAAGCATCGCAGCCGTCAATAATTCTGCTAAGACCACCTTTACTAAAAACTTTTTGAAGAGCAAACCGTTTTGTCATCAAATAACATGACCTACTTGTCCTAACGTGATTTTATAGACATGAGATGACAAAAATACATGTTTAGATCCGCGGCTTCCACGTGAAACATCCTGAGATGCAAGTGAATTGCTTCAAAGATGCTTTCTAGATGAGATTAAGAGGCTAGAAAACATCCGTATCAGTCAAAGTTGGAGATCTATCAACGTGTTCCTCGCCACTGCTTTTGATATATCTCACATATGGAATGCCTTCAAAACTTGTTAAATGTTTCTTAGTAAAAAAGAAAAAAAAATATATTAATATTGTTATAATTAGTTACAAGTTTTCAAATCCAAATTTCCAAATGAAATTCTATTACTGCTACAACAGAAAATGGTACATACTTCGTTTGGATCAAAAGGAAATCATTTTCCGAGTGCCAAGCAATTGCAGCCGCGAACCCATAGAGTGCGTCGTCCATCCTGTGGAGGCCTTGGGAGATCGGATACGCCGCCACGAGTTAGAGCTTTTGCTTGCCCAAAACAGGTGCCCTTGGGTTTCGATTGGAAGATTTAATTATAGGGATGCAAATGGGTCCGATCATATTGGGTCACGAGTGACTTTGATTCGATCCAATTTTATGGTCGGATCTGAATGTTGGATCCAAATCCAGTCTAATAAAAAATCAGATCAGATCTATGATCAAATTTCTTGATCCAACGAATCATTTGAACCTGGTCGGATCATGTATAACTCAATCTCGATCCATGAAATACATATTCTATTCTGATCCGGATCGATTCGGATCGGGATCTAAATCAGTTTGGATCTATATTATAAATAACAAAATCAATGAGTAGAAGATGTACAAACAACTTTATTTGTAATTTGCACTACAAATTTTGATCATAATGCATGAGATCATTAAAACGTCCAAGTCTCACATTCTTCGTCCAAGAATCAAAAAAGCCTAATTATATTTTCCTCACCACTTGATTAATCCAAATTCAAAATATTCTAACAAAATTTTAAAAGATAATGATCTAAAAATTAACAGAATACACTTTTAAGAGCAACAGATATTAAAGCAGTTTTGATTAAAATTAACATTTATGTAACATAGAAAAAAAAAAGAGATAAAGGATGTGTTCGGATTCAGCCGTTCAGGTGAGTCTTCTGGTCTTGTATTAGATTCAGGTTAGATCGGATCTCTTATCTCAGGACCCAAATCAATTCAAAAATCTCTACGGATCGGGTCAGGTGAAAATTCAGTAAATCCAGAACCGCTTCGAAAAATAGAATGCGTTTAATTTTTAGATCCAATCTGGATTCGCGGGTTTTTTAAAACGGTTCGGATTGGATCTATATGGATCGGATAAAGTCAGGTCATAGATCAATCCGGCCCATCTACAACTTGAGATTTAATAGATCTCATACGGAATTTGAAACCAGCTCCTCGATACATATATGATTTGCTGACTATCTATTCTATAATGGACGGCCAGCATGGTGCACTTTATGCTGCAACGTACGGTAGGAGATGTGTGCTCGCGAAATTTTGATGCCATTGGTGGGGGCAAAGGCATGATTGTAATATTGCAGGATGAGCTGGAGGGATGAGGATGATGACCGGTGGTGAGATAAAATTTTTAGTTAGACCACATGTTCGCATCCAGCATTGATCGATGGATCAGTCCAACCGTATATCAATATTTCTATACCGTTCTCTTTCCTTATATATTTTTTATCTATTTCTGTTTGATTTGTGGTTAGATTGATCTATAGTTGAGCTGGTGGATCTTACCCAACCACCACGCACTTCCCGTCCAAAAGATGGCGCCCACGTATCTGAGGGCGCCATTGCCACCTCAAATCCCTTCCTCTCTCCCCCAAATATAAAATAGAAAAAAATATTTAGCCTCTTTAACAATTTCAATCCTAGATGGTCGAGATCACATTATTGGAAATAGGTGAGACTTTGTCATGTAGCCGTTTAAGGTTAACTAACGTCTTCATAAGAAGGGGAGACTGGGAGCTGAGATCATGAATGCGGTTGCTTGGGAGACGCGTGTGGAGGAAAGTGAAGGGTGGAGTGAGACAATAATCTGATCAACTAAGACTGTTCAAGATGTACGAAAGAATATCTTAGCTTGGTTGAAATAGACTATAGGTTGGCATGACGTAGGGGCTTGATGGGGCATATTAGGTAGCCTATCGTTGTAGGATTCATATTCATGTCAAAATCAGCAGTCTAACCTATGATCTCGCCTTTTTTGGGGTCTGAAAACATCTTGTCATGTGGGGCCGCCAGACACATGATACTTCTCTTCTGGAAGAAGGACGGTATTTTTGGTTATATGGTGATCATTCCTGTCATTTTTTTGAGTTTCAAGTAGACTTACTTGTCCCATGGGCCAGACCGGACTCAGGCTGGACTCAATCCAAGAAAAGACTCTGAATTTTCAGGCTCGTGCCCAGTTCGGACCAGCCTTCAGGCCTATTTTCTAGGCTCGAGCCCACTATATACCAAACTTCAGATTTTCAGACTGAGCTTCGGACTTTTCTTTTTTGTTCATTTAGTGTGTTAGAATAATAGAAAATTTAGGCCTAAGGAGGTAAGGAGGTCGGATGACGTAAGGAGGTGGCATGGAGGAGTGAGGAGGTATGATGGTGGATAGGAGCAGCTTGAGCCCTAGCCCGGTCAGGAAGAGTTGAGCACGTTGAGAAAAATGAGATAATTGAGAAGGGGATGGGGAGGCTAGGAAAGGAGGGGAGTTGCCGACTGCCAAGCATGCTAAGGAGAGCCTGCCTGGCGAGAAGGAGGCATGACGGCATGAGGAGGAGATGGGGAGGCATGGTGGCGCGACAGTGGAGAGGAGCAGCCCTAGCTCTAGCCCAATCGAAAGGGCCAACATTCTAAGGAAGGTGGGGAGGTCGGAGAAAGAGGGGAGCTGTTGACCGTCGAGAATGCTGAGGAGAGCACACTTGGCAAGAAGGCGGCGGCACGGAGGACTGGAGAAGCAGCCCTAGGCGATGGAATTGAGGATTAGGGTTGGGATTTGGGAGTTGGGAGTCGGGACTTGAGAAGAAGAGGAATAGAGATCAAATCAGAGTCATCGCCTCATCCCATCGAATTTAGAGTCTAAACTCTAAACTAGGGAATAGAGAGGGATACACCGATACAGGTCCAGATTTGGTTAACATAAATCCAAACCCAGCTTGTTTGAAAATCCAAGCTTGATTTTTAAGCCCGATCGGATCTGTCAGGTTGAAAATCTTAATCCAAGCCCATTTTAAGCAGGTTGGGCTCAGGAGGGCCGGGTGGGCAATCTAGGTTTTGAGCAGGTCTAGTTCCAAGTTAATAATCATTCAACATGTTAGCTTAGGGTGACTTGGTACACTAAGGGCTCAGGTTAGAATCAAGATGGATCGGCTCAAATATTTATGCAGCCCAAGCTTGGCTCAAAAAAATTTGAGTTTAGAGCCAAGATAAGGCCCAAAATTTTGCAAACTTTTGGTTCGTTCAATACAATTTTGAAATTGAGCTCGATGAAAGGGCTAGATTGGAGAGTGGGGGTGAAATTCTTTGTCCATCATCTTCGGTGGAGAAAAAGCACATCGCTTCACCAGATTGGGCTACATAATATAAGTAATAATAAGGCATGCATTTAATACAGCTCAATTTTTTTTTCAAATTTTTTCTAATAAAATTATCCTTTCCCTCCAAAATGTCATCTTTTATTTTATTTTGCTCATATTTGATTAGAATATCATAGAATTATAACAGAACATCATAACGATCAACAGGATGTCATAAAAAATAATAAGATATTATAATAATTGTATGACATCTTTTTACATCTTATGAACAATTATCGGGAAGTAATATTACTAACACAGGATATCATACCAAGCTACAGGATGTCATAACATTATCCGAATGTTATAAGATTTACAAGAAGTGATATAAGTCATCACAAAATTATGACTTCTTGTGTCTTTATGTGATATCCTGTTGATTATTATAATTTTTTATATCTTGAAGAGAAAAGATATTTTTGTCATAATTTTTTTTTCAAAATTAAGCTACATTAAATGCTTGTCTCATTATTAATTGTGCTATGTAGCATAATCTGGTGAAATGATGCACTTTTTCTCTACTAAGGGTGGTGGACGATGAATTTCCCGAGGGTGAAAATGTGAGAAAAAGCTCAAGTCTAGCCTAAAATTACTTCGGGCCCTATTTTCAGATCAAGTCCGGTCTAGTCTTTTAGACCTCGGTCCCACCTAAACTCACTTCTAGCCTTAATCAGGACGCATGCTAAGCAATGATATTGAGCTAAATGCTGGATCATTAGATAGGTGGTGCTATTGATTCGCTAAGAGCTGAAGCATAATTAGATAAAGACACATTTTAGGTTTACATGTCTCTTTTTTTTTTTTTTGGTAACGCATGTCTTTTTAGTGATGCTACAATGTAAAACATCCCAATCTGCTAGTTGAGCTGACAAATCTCTTAGGCAATAAAGGTTGGTGTGGTATCATTTCTACGTGGATAAGATGACCGGGGATAACATAAATAGTAGAGTACTCAGGTGAGTTATGTCGTTAGCTCTAAACTTCGTTGTGGCATAATGAAAGTACCCTTATTTTGCACATTGGGGAATCATCAAACCTTTAGACACAGAAATGAAAGTACCAAAAGTGCAGAAAACTACAATCAGAGATCTGCCAAAACAAGGCAGAGCAACTGGGGAAGAATAGGATGCGAACCATAGTAAACTGGGTCTCCATCCGCCCCTCTACTGGCCAACCAACCTCCCCTAACGATAC
Organism: Elaeis guineensis; assembly: GCF_000442705.2. Taxonomy (NCBI): domain Eukaryota; kingdom Viridiplantae; phylum Streptophyta; class Magnoliopsida; order Arecales; family Arecaceae; genus Elaeis; species Elaeis guineensis. Next base: position 99,964,188 of record NC_025994.2, on the reverse strand, counting down.
GAGAAATATGGAACACCGCAGGTACTATTTTGATCTGCCACAAGTCCCTTAATAAAGGATGTTGAGGAGGTTTGAGGGTCATGAAAATGCTGATCCATTGCAGAATAGCGGCTGTCGCCCAAAATTTTGCTATATTGTTTGATTATGAGCAATTTTTGTCTTTCTGTATGTCGCTGAGATTCTCAATTAGTTTCTTTTTGGGATTAGTTTTTTAGAAACATTTCTAGACTCTCTTATTCATTGTTATTTTCTTAATTAAATAATTATATATGCTCTTTGGTAATGTCCTTCAGTATAATACTTCTTCCCCTTTATTACTTGAGATTCATAATCAAATTTTCACATTGAGCTCAAGAACTCCCGATGCTCTGAGGTTCATAGATACATTTGAGTACTCATAGCAGCAAAGCCGTTGTATCAAGAAACAATGAGAAAGCAATTGATTATAATGCTGCTAGCTGCCAACCTGATACCGGAGTGGGTGGATGTCTACTGACTAGAGTTTGATCTCACACCGGACGGAGAAGATCTGCAAATCAAGTCTCTTGCTAGAATTATTTTTATAAAATTTTTTTGATGTTCAAATTAATCATCAAAAATAATAATAATAAAAAAAAAGAATAGAGTATCCCTCCCTTTATTTATATGTGGAGCGGCTGGTCAATTTTTAAAAAAAGTATAGAAATGGTGGAGAAAATTATATTGCACCTGTCTTATTTGATCGAGATGGGCTGTTATTCATTTAATTTAGAGCATATTTAAAATATAGAATAGATAGAGTAACTATTCAGTACATCGTCTCTTACCTCGGTCTAGTGTGGCCCAAGCCAATCAGATTGGCGTCTAACCAAGTTTTAAATAATATTGTGTTAGGATTTGACGCCTCGAGATTCAGCCCACATTGAGCCCACAGCGAGGTTTGCGGCGAAAAACGGAGTCCAACGAGACCAAGATCACCTGAATCGGAGCTCGGATGGAGGAGATACGAGCTTTTGAAGTCGGCACGAGAATCGAGGCGACGGAGGACCGCCGGCAACCGGCGGCGGGCGGCAGCAGCACGGCCGCAGGCGGCGGCCCGCGGGACGCGCGTCCCAGGCCCGCACGGGACGCGGGACCCAGGCCCGCGCGGGACGCGCGACCCAGGCCTGCTGGCCCCTTGCCTCGGTCCACCGTGGACCGGGTGGTCCACGGCGCGATCTGTGGACCGCGTGGGCGTTTCCCATGCGTTTCTCGCGGTCCACGGCACTATTCCGTGGACCGGAGCGCGATCTAAGGGCCGAGGAGGCTCCCGGTCTTGATCCGACAGTCAAGGAGGTTTTTTGGCTTTGTTTAGGACTCCTAATCCCTCTCTAATCAAGTTTTAAACTAAGTTTAAGTCTTAAAAAAGGCCCTGTGAGGTAACAGAGAGGGTGTGGGTTCGATTTCTCACTGCCATACGAACCAGAGGAGAGAGAGAGGCTAGGGCGCTGAGAGAGAAGGAGCAGGAGGCTCCTGGACAGCGGTCGCCAGGCTCTTCAGTGGTTCAGGGGGGTCTCCAAGAGAGAGAGAGTTTTTGTGAGGGGAACTTTATGTGAGAGAGAATTGGGTGTACAAGGATTGAGGGTGAGGTCTCCTCTTGTAAAATTTTCTTTTCATAGTGAAGTTTGCATGCCCCGTGGAGACGAGCCCTTTTTGTGGCTGATCCACGTATTTTGATTGTTTTTCCTTTTGTTTTATTTCTTCTTTCTTCCTGCTGCATCACGTGGTACTGAAAGGATCTTGGGAGGTGGTGTCCTGGCCAAACATCCACCTCAACAAGTGGTATCAGAGCAAGGCGGTACAAGGACGCAGATTGCAGTGGTGGTGAGCAAGACTGAAGATGGAGAAAACAGGAACAATCAAGATGGAGATCAACAAGTTCGATGGTAAGAGCAATTTCTCCTTGTGGCAGGCAAGGGTGAAAGACGTGCTCATCCAACAGGGGTTGATCGATACTCTCTTGTGCGATGAGAAGCCGACCACCATGGAGGTGCGGGATTGGAAACGGCTACAGATGCAGGCGGTGAGTACCATCCGTATGTACCTGGCAGATGAGGTGGTGATCCATGTGCTGAGCGAGACTTCCTCGACGGTGCTGTGGTCGAAGCTCGAGGAGTTGTACATGGCGAAGTCTCTCACCAACACTCTTTTCCTCTGGAGGCAGTTTTACCAACTGCGGATGACTGAGGGACAGAGCGTGCAGGAGCATTTGAGCCACTTCCAGAAGATTCTCACCGACCTTCTCAGCGTTGGCGAGAATGTTGAGGAGAAGACCAGGGCGCTGGTTTTGTTGGCGTCGCTTCCCCCTTCGTACGAGTCCTTGGTGACTGCTCTTCTAGTGGGGAAGAGCACTATCAAGATGGATGAGGTCACCGCGGCGATACTCCAGAATGAGGTTCTCAGGAGGGAGAACCCAGCTTCGAGCTCAGGTGGCAGTAGCTCAGCTTTGGTGGCTTCTGGAGGTGCAGGAGGCGGTAGACGGAGCGACAGGAGATCGCATCGAGGGTGGTCAAAGTCCAGGAGGGACTTGAGCAAAACCAGATGTTACCGGTGTGAAGAGTTGGGGCATCTAGCCAGAGATTGCCCTCAACTGAAAAATCAGACGGTGGCTGCTGTAGCGACGGCCGGCAGTGATTTAGATGGAGATGTCTTTGAGATATCTGACGAGGTATCTACTTTTTCCCAGCAGTGGATATTAGATTCTGCATGCCCCTATCATGTATGTTGCAGAGAGGAGCAGTTTGACTCCCTGGAGAACAGTGAGAGCATTGTATATCTGTCGGATGGATCGAGCTGTGCGATCAGAGGCATTGGGACGGTCAGCTGGAGGACACATGACGGTGCAGTGAGGAGATTGGGGGAGGTCTGATACATACCCGATTTCAGGCGGAATCTTATCTCACTTAGCAGACTGGATTCGAGAGGCTACAGGACGGTAGCTGGTGGAGGAATCCTGAGGGTGCTACGCGGTGATAGGATTGTGCTGGAGGGGAAGAAGGGGAGCAGAGGACATTATTACCTGGCAGGGAGCCCAGTGCGAGGTGGAGCATCGGGAGCCAGGTGGAGCCCAGAGCGAGGTGGAGCTCCAGGAGGCGGATCGGGCACGAGACAGGAGACTCGGGAGGATGAGAGGCGACGTCGCAAGGTAAGATTCCTATTGCCGCAGGATGATGCCCTGAGCAGGTCTCAGGTCAGGAGGAGCACAGCATACGACGGAGATGGGATCGAGCAGCCTGGCTCAACTCCCATGTTTGCCCATCCATGATCAGCAGGCGATTGCCCTAGGGCATGGGGCGAGGAGATCCATAAGCTCTCGGAGTTTGGAGGAGGCCGAATATCGAGTCGAGGTGGAGATTGTTAGGATTTGACACTTCGAGATTCAGCCCATATTGAGCCCACAGCGAGGTTCGCGGCGAAAAACGGAGTCCAACGAGACCAAGATCACCTGAATCGGAGCTCGGATGAAGGAGATACGAGCTTTTGAAGTCGGCACGAGAATCGAGGTGGTGGAGGACCGCCGGCGACCGGCGGCAGCGGCGCAGCCGCAGGCGGCGGCGCGCGGGACGCGCGTCCCAGGCCCGCGTGGGACGCGGGACCCAGGCCCGCGCGGGACGCGCGACCCAGGCCCGCGCGGGACGCGCGACCCAGGCCTGCTGGCCCCTTGCCCCGGTCCACCGTGGACCGGGTGGTCCACGGCGCGATCTGTGGACCGCGTGGGCGTTTCCCACGCATTTCTCGCGGTCCACGGCACTATTCCGTGGACCGGAGCGCGATCTAAGGGCCAAGGAGGCTCCCGGTCTTGATCCGACGGTCCAGGAGGTTTTTTGGCTTTGTTTAGGACTCCTAATCCCTCTCTAATCAAGTTTTAAACTAGGTTTAAGCCTTTAAAAGGCCCTGTGAGGTAACAGAGAGGGTGTAGGTTCGGTTTCTCGCCGCCGTACGAACCAGAGGAGAGAGAGAGGCTAGGGCGCTGAGAGAGAAAGAGCAGGAGGCTCTTGGACAGCGGTCGCCAGGCTCTTCACGGGTTCAGGGGGTCTCCAAGAGAGAGAGAGAGCTTTTGTGAGGGGAACTTTATGTGAGAGAGAATTGGGTGTACAAGGGTTGAGGGTGAGGTTTCCTCTTGTAAAATTTTTTTTTCATAGTGAAGTTTGCATACCCCATGGAGACGAGTCCTTTTGTGGCTGATCCACGTATTTTGATTGTTTTTCCTTTTGTTTTGTTTCTTCTTTCTTCCTGCTGCATCGCGTGGTACTGAAAGGATCTTGAGAGGTGGTGTCCTGGTCAGACATCCACCCAACATATTGGGTATGGCCGAGATGAATTATCATCCCGTACTAGGTTACAACCAAGGATTCGGACCATTACTTTACATGGTACAGGAGATGACGTACCCTTTGAATATATGAAAAGGAAAACTATCTCAAACGTTCACACTTCGAGCCTATTAGAAAGTTCAGATTATGACGTTTGACTTCTAAAAAACAAAGATTGACAAATTCCAAAGTAAAATTTATCCTTTTTTCTTCTTTAAGGAGCGAAGTAAAACTTTTTCTGCATGCCATCACCATTACTTTGACAGCAATGAACTAATAGAGGGTGGGGAAGACAACATGCTAGGTATACCAATTTTAGTAGTGTTGTGTTATGATGATAAGTTGAACCCATGATCACAAAGGGGTTCGGATTGTATTTTTTGGCACGAAAAAATGATTGGTCATTTTTTACAACACCAACCATCAGCTCTCAAAGCACTCCAAATTCTCTCTTTTATGTGCTTGCACAAATCTTATAGTGGTTATCATGTAATCCATTGGTGCATATTGTGAAAAAAATGTGAATCATCCTTTCATGCAAAAGATACAATCGAAACCTTAATGGAAGATCCACCAAGATAAATTATCAATGAAAACCCAAGATAAATTATCGATACAAAAATACTTGGGAATGTTCCATTATCCAAAAAATAAAACAAAACAAAACAAAACAAAAACATACTTGGGAATGCATTATGCAAGCTTAGAACCTTGCCTAAAAAGAGGAGCTGTTGACTGAGACATTACCTAGTTCAAAGCTAAACCCATAATACTTTTGCATGCATTCTAGACTAATATTTGATATATTTGTTTTTATACAAGCTTAATATTTTTATCTTTTTATTCTTTCCATCAAGGAACTAGGATATTATTTTTGTTGATTTTGAATTAGCTAAATATTATAACGAGATGGATGTGGACGGTACCATTTACATAAAATCGTTAATTTCGCTCTGTTTAAAAGCAATAAGTCTTTGCTACTAAAAGCTATAACATATTTACAAAACAAGTTGAAAAACCAAAAGATTTCGCCATGCATATTATTCCATCTAGCTCATTTTTCTTGGCCACCCGCCCCCCCCCCCCCCCCCCCACACACATATGTATTTGATATCCTCGGCTGTCATCATGACTTGGGTTGAAAATACGCCATTTCAAAAATTTTTTCCTTTTTCTTCTTTTTGTGTGTTTTGGGATATCAAAGGAGGCGAGGCCTAAATATCTACCCATGTAGGCGGCTTAGTTTGCCCATCCTATAAGGCATGTGGAAACCAAAGGCTCCAGAGAAATGCAAGGTTTTCATGTGGCTAGCATTGTAGAACAGGCTTCGTACCAAGGAGATTATGAAAAGGCTGGAATGTGGGTGGAGTTTTCTCCAAATCTAATGCAGAAATAACTGACCTTTTTTTTACATGTTTCTTCATCAAAATTGTGTGGAGAATTCTTCCTACATGCTTTAAATTCAAAGGCAGAGCCCAACTTGAAATCCCCATGGAAGTGTTGGTGGGCAAAGAGAATTCCTAAGGAAGATGGTGGGACTTTGGGAACAGCTGTTGTGGCCACCTACTGGCTATGCTGAAAATTAAGAACAGATTCAAAGTGTCTTCCCGAATAAGAACTCTATCTGTCATTTTAATATTTAGTTTGTATAAAAACTCATATAAATATATATTTAATCTCACATCGATTATTCATTGAAGAGATTTTAAGTACTTATATAAGATTTAAAAATTCAAATACTATTTTTTGACTAGTCTTTCTGGTGAGATTTCGAATTGTAATAAATGGTGTCAGAGTGAACTCGGCTAATAACCTGTATAGATTAAAGGACACTGCAGATTGAGGGCCCATTTAGATTTGATTATAAGCTGATGGTAGTGTTTATGATTGGATTTGAATGGATTTATATTTTTAATTTGGTGAGGATGTTAGAACTTAGATAGAAGAAGTATGTGAGAATCCGTGCAGACTTGTATTTAATCTCATATTAGTTATTCATTAAAAAAATTTTAATTAATATTTATACAAGATTAAGGAATCCATCTGACTAGTATTTGTGGATGAGATCCTGGATTGTGACAGTTTACGAGGCTCTCTGTGTTTTGAGAAACACTCCACATGTTATAGAAAATTTACTCAAGCTTTATAACTTAATCCATTGTAACTTCCCTGGAGGTAGCTCCAGAGGCCGCTCCAGTTCTTCTCATGTAAATACTCACATTTTAATAATATTCTAACACCTCTCCAGGTTTCTCAAAAGAAAAGGAAGGATCCCATTGAAAACATGACTTTCTTTAAAAAAATATAAATAGGAAGATCATATACTACAATCTCTCAAAACTAGATATAACTAGGAAAAATAAGAACAAAAAGAGGAGGAGAAAATTTTAACACTGGTGGACCATTGGGTTGAAAGATCTTATATGCGCTTCTCACCTCCACTCCCCTTTAAATAGATCAGCATATCACATGCTTTTGTCTTCAGCTTGTTGGTCCATTCCATCTCCGTCACTCGACTAAATGCATCCCAATCATGTTCTGGTTTATGGCAATCGGAAGCAGACGGGAACCGAGTTGCGATTCCTCCCAGATTTATCTCTCTGCTTCTGTAACTCTGAACCGCTTAGTGGTTTTCAAGAAAAGAGGTCTGGCGTGACACCAGCGAAGCCGTAAGATAAGGTTTTCAAGAAAAGAGGTCTGGCGTGACACCAGACCGCTGGAAAGAAATCAAATACCGCGTCGACAGATCGGATAGTCCAATTATTATTTGGACCAGGTCCAATGGACTACACCAAATGTGCCGGTGGATAACACGCCACACCACCCGTTGCATTCCCCATTTCCCGATTGCGCGTTAACCCCCTTGCACATGCTCCGAGATGTGGCCTGGACCTGTTGGACCTTGTCCACGCAATGAAGTCTCGGACAGCTGGGTCCGAAACAGCGCGGACGAAGACCAACAGCTTTCTACTCTGTCTTCCTAATCAATCTGACACATTGAAATGTTTATTTCTTAATCAAGAAACTACTGAGAATATAAAAATTCCAGTATCCAGATCGAATAGCAATCTGCTGTGCTATTCTAAATTTTTGAAAGAACACCAAAGAATCAAACTTAGAAGCTCAGATAATGTGAGAATTTGTTAAAAAGAAGCTGAAATTTTTTTTGCAAAAGAGATGAAAAATTGGCGTAAGAGTATAAAATTCCCAACCAAACCTCAATAAAGATAATATCGATATTTTGTTGGTAAATAAAAAATATCAATACTGTATATACATAATCGTATTAGAAAAGCTGAAAAAAATATATCATTATATTATTATACAATATATCAGTAAAAAAAAAATATCATTATGTTACACAATCCTTGATTCTAAAGAAACATCATCTCCAAGTACTCGAATGAAGCTTGGTGGTTTTCTGGGGAGGGATAGAACTAGATGGTTATGTTTGGAGACGAGATCACTGAAGACCCGTATATAGGGGGCGAATCATATTTTTAAGCCAATGTTTCGTATGTTTCGATTTAGATAAATTCTTTCCAATCTTTTATTTTTTTTCAGTACTCTGTTTTTTTTATAATACTATCTTAAAATCATAGAAACAACCATAGTAATTTTTAGATGTTTTGATCAATTCTTTTCAACAATGTTACTGCTAGATCATGAATTAGAAGCAGGTGATTGGTTTGATGTAGAACTCAAGGGTTACATACCCCTTTTTTTTCTTTTTCTTTTCTTTTTTTTTTTTTTTTTTTGTGAGGGAATAAGGAGAAACTTAATTACTCCTTCAACTATTATTAATATGCATGAATAGAGAGGTAGACGGATGAAAAAGATACAAGAGATGTTATCAACAATTCTTTTGCATGGAGTGAAAGAGGTCGTAAGTGCATGATGACCACATATCCTTCGCTTTTCCTCACCACAAAAGTTTTCCCAAATTTGGAAAGTTGTAGAGTTTTACAGAGGATCGCATTGATACCTCAAAACTACATAATAATAGAACTGATAAAATAAAATTTCTCTGGCATTCGTTTTTTTTTCCTACAAGCACCATCCTTATTTAATTTTCTTAGCATCTCCATTTAGATAAAAGCATCAACAATTATGTCAATGTGAGGTGAGGCAGTGATCTAGATGAATACAACTGAGCGCGTTGGTGCATTAAGCTCAAGGCAAATCAATAACGTCAGAGCACAACAGACCTCAACTCCATCCCAAAAGCCTCTTCTAACATCCTCCAAGACCCCTGCATCAACTCCGGGCTCAACCTAAACATAAGGATGCAGAACTCCGTTTGGTCCAGAACCCCATCCCCATCCAAATCCCCCTCCGTTAGCATTCCCAAGAGCTCATCATCTGCCAACCCCTCGAGCCCGAGCCTTGCCGCGTTCCTCCTCAAACTCTCGAGCGTGATGACACCCTTCTTTGTGTCCATAAGCAGTCTGAACTCCTTGCAGAGCTCCTCGATGAGCCCCTCGGGCCCCAGCCTCTTGGCCATAAACGGCAAGAAGTCCTTGAATTCGAGCGAGTCCTCCACCATGCTATCTGGTCTTTGATTCATAGCGTTCGAGCCGAAGGTCATCGGTTTGGTGAATGGGAGAGGTGGGGAAGCGAGGAGGTGTTAAATAAGAAGGAGAGGAGGAGAAAGAGAACAGGTTCTTGGAAGGAGTCTCCATAGGTGCCAACCAAAGTACAAATAAGTGCTTTTAAGTTTTAATAAAGGTGGTTGCCGGATTCTTCAGAGGAAGGCTGTAGTTTAGTTTCGGGGAAGCTGCACAGATTTTCCCTTTTCTCTGCATGGGCTGGCAACTTTTTATTGAGTAGCCCCCAGCCGGCTAATAGTTTTACATGCTGGTCCCTATTTTTGGTGATGGATGGGCTTGATTGCTTAAAAACACTTACCTGGAATCCAAGAAAGAGATTAATGGATGGGAGTCCTTTCTCGTGATGGAAAACAATAGAAGGACCTCAATTAACGTCCAGGTGTCAACTGCCAGGTAGAGCCATATGTGGCTTGTGACATCTTGCATTGAATTCAACCACTCTAGAAAAGGCACTAACGTGATTTTTGCTTGCATGGCGTTGTCAATTGGAAGAATTAATTACATATAGCTCCGTAAATAATGATATGGCCATTCCAAATGAAATAGTTAGACTATGCAGAAATGACAATATATTGATCGTAGATATACCTTTCTCTGGAGTGTAATGTGTTAGAATCCATCACACTGAAAGAGGCTATAGGATGTTGTGCAGCATTGTACTCGAGGCCTTATGCACAGTAGTTAAAGTGTATGGTTTTCAGAATTGACTACCATCGGTCGTAGAAGATTTTTTGAAAAATTCAAAATAACTCAAAAATATTTACTAGCTGGATTGTTAGAATCCTATTCGAATAAAATTATATCAAAATAACATCATATCTGACAAGATCCTAAAAAAGATCATGAGAAATTGTGGAATATTAAACAACCTTGGTGGTCAAACAAATAAATAGTGCCATGAATGCACTGATTTGCAATTCTTGGTGTTCAACATCTTATAATCTTTTATCTCAATATGTATCTATTTATCTACCTACAGATTGAGTAAATTTTCATTGCAACAGTGATACCATGTCAAACTCCTAACAACCCAATGAGAATGCTTACATTTCATCGATTGCTATGTATTTTACTGATTCTCATAATGATATCTTATACTGACCAATTGATTTTCGATTTTTGATTGGATTGTTACAAGTTTGACATGATATCACCGTTGCAACAAATATTTACTCAGATTGAGTAAATATTCATCTTACATTTTGAGCTCAACAATTTAAATGAGTCCGTGTTTTTTAAGCAAAGATTGGTAATATTAACAAAATAAGCAGTAATTTGTCTGATTAACTTTTAAATACTTGGAGAAAAGAGTTCAGTTATGGGCACCATTGGCGATAACAAATGAACTTTTCCCTTGGAACATCCTGGTACAAAAAAGTGACCTTCCATCTAGTTACATTTTGGCCTGAGAAAGAATATATAAGTGAGAGCAAGTGGAAAACGATAGAAGTAGTCATGTGAGAAAAGCTAGGAGCTAGATTCGGCTTAGTGAAGAAGGAAATAAGTGTGAAAGAAAGAAACATCGTAGAGTCTTGGAATATTTCCTTGTCGAAGTTCAGATGCAGTGTATTTTTATTACATTGTTTTTAATACGGGCCCACAAAAGACGTGCTCTTCATGGAGGGAAGAAGAGGGCATATGGATGCTGCGGGAAGAGAAGGGCTCCTTCAAAATTGTCGGTAGTCCTCTCAAAGGACAAACAGGAAATTTCTCGGGGTGACCTTGGTTTGCATGCTTTTTTGATCAACGGTCGCAGAGTCTGGTGGGAGAATAGGAGAAAGGGTCATAAAAAAATTGTTGTTGGTGTAATGATTAGGGTGGAAAGGGGTCACAACATTGTGAACCTAATGGTGAGTTAGGGAACTATCAGAATTGATGATTTATATAATAAAAAGCGTTGCTGACAAAGAATTGGGACTTCGAGACGATATAAGGGGCCGTTAAGTTATGGCGGCCTAACTTCCGTCCAGGAACGGACACCACCCAGCGGATCAGATTGCCGGAGCTTCGCATAGAGCTTCGGGATAAGGATAAGGTGCTGAGGTTAGCAGCAGCTACAGGTGCTCTACAGGTCGTTGTATGTTTGCACCGAAAAAATTATTAGTGGGGCATATGCTGGGCATGCGTGAAAGGTGGGAGAACTCGGCAGCCGTTCACGTATGAACACCTTTCGCTTCAGTTAGGAGAGAACAGGGCATTTGCAGGAGAGCTATATCTCTGCTATATATTTAGATATTTATATAAGATCAAAGAATTCAAATAATACGTTCGGATTAATGTTGTTGGTGACATTCTAGACCGTTACTCAAAATTCTACCGATAACACATTGATGATTGCTAAGGCAGGAGTTGAGTGCAACAGTTGAGAAAATTCGATGCCAGTGGGGTTGTACAGCCCATCAGTGGTCGTCACCAGGCTGCTGGCGGAGGATGAGAAAGAGCCCGAAAAATAAAACCAAAGAGCAATTGCGCAGCCCCATCCCAGCCAAAGCCAAAGGTGTTAATCATTGAGGATGAGCAAAAGCCTGAATCAGAAGAAACAAGCTCCTGCACCCGAAGGTTCGGATCCGAAGGCTAATGTTAATAGGGTGGTGCAAGTGTGGCGACCAGTAACTAAGGGGCTTAACCAGGTAGAAATGGCTCGAATCGGGATGACAAAGGACGTGAATCATTCCAATATGATTACGAGGCTACCCACTTGAGCCTTTGCCGTGAGTTCTGAATAGTATTCAACTTCCAACAGGCACCGGTAAACCTTGTCTTCAACCATTAGTCGGAAAAAATCACAAGCACCGGTAAACCTTGTCTCAAGCCATCGATGGAAGGAACTCAGTATCACGTCCCGAACCCAACATCCGGGTCAGATACGTGATGGCCGCACACTCCTTAGAGCAAGTCCTAAAGAATATGCAAGGCCAAAATAAAACATTACAATCTTAACATCAACAACAATTAATTTTAACAATAATTCGTAAAATCTTGCATAATTACAAATTAAATTTCTTCAATCCTCTGATCAGGTACTATGACACTCTATCTATTCATCTGCTCACCCATAAATTTAAGCCATAGCCAATCATGAACGTCTTGCAACTCTGAGAAGAAAAAAAAAGATGAAGAGGTGTGAGCTTTACAGCCCAGTAAGAATTTTCATATCACACTGATATAATAACATAATTTAAAAATAAAGATAAACAATAAAATATAAAATCCGATGTTCAATGTTCAGAATAATGCAAATATCCATAAATTTTCTGTCTTGTTAAAATAGATGCATCATCATATGTTAACAGGTGAAACACTTTTATTCAATAATTATTTCATGTCTTATCTTTCATTTCTCCTCTCATAATCACATGATTTTTAACATTTTCTTTCTGACTCTGGACTAACCAAGTCTATACCTCAGTCATCATCCGGATCGAATCCACTTAAAAAGCCTTTCAAGGCTGTCCCAGGATGAGCTCCTGGCCAGCTGTCCCACGTACGAAAGCCCGTGAGAGGCTGTCCCAGGCATAAGCTCCTGACGGGCTGTCCCAGGCATAAGCTCCTGGCCGGCTGATCCACCTGTAAGCCAGTGGGAGCTGTCCCAGGCATAAGCTCCTAGCGGGCTGTCCCAGGCATAAGCTCCTGACCGGCTGTTCCACATGACAAGGCTAGTCCATACCATATATCTCTTTCTTTTCATTTAATCATTATGTGTTAATTTTATCAAATCAATTCTGTCTTGCATTATGATCAATTCAGATATGTCATATCCATAATCATGCCATCAATCTCTGATACATATATATTGACATAACATACTCATGCTTAAAATCAAATAATTGTATCTCAGGTATAATAAATTCATCGATCTCAAATCTGACGAAGCAAAACCAATGATGCAAGACCAACAGTAAAATAGCATATATATAATAGTGATCATATACAGAGATTCTTACCTTTACCGGTGACTGATCCAAGCACAGAAATCAATGTTCTTCTTTGATTTATGAATTTCTTTAATAAAATATTTTCACTCGATATCATATAAAAATCACATATAGAGAATTACCGATAATCGATCCTAATAACACAAATCGAGGACCTCTTTTAGGATTAATCAAAATTAAGATTTATCTAAGTATCTGGATCCTCCACTGATCCATAAGACTTCTAGAGAGAGAAAATCCATGAAGAGAGAGAAAATTCTAGAGAGAGAAAGTAGAGAGAGAAATTTTCGTATCCTTCAGATGAGGCAACCATGGTCGAGATCATCAGAGGTCCTATCAGGGTGACTTAATATGAATCAAATATTATAAATTTTGAATAGGATCGGACTGAAATCAGATCTACTGTATGAATTTTGGAGCAATCTCAAATCATCATATTTTTATTTCAAATTTATCCTAGGATCTGTGATGCAATCAAAGAGAGAGTAGAAAGACCTTAGAGAGATGAAATCCATAAAGAGAGAGAAAATGGTCTAGAGAGAGAATCTAGAGAGAGAAGGTAGAGAGAGGAGAGAGGAAAGAGGAAGAGAAAGGAGAGAGAGAAAATTCTCTCTCTCTTTTTTTTTCTCTTTCTCTTTTTCTTTTTCTTTTTCTTTTCTTTTCTTTTTCTTTTTTTTCTTTTTCTTCTTTCTTTTTTTTTCTTTTTTTTTCCTTTTCTTCCCGCGGCCTCCCTTGGGTCAAAACAGGAGAAGACCGATGAGGTCCCCCCCAGTGACCTGGGCTCTGATGAGGTGGGTGGCTTCGTCGGAGGTCAGGCAACAGGTGGAGGTGGCGGTGGAGCAAAGGATGGACGGTGGTAAGGTTCGACCGACGAGAAATCAAGAAGAGATCGAAAAAACAGAGGACTGTCAATTTTTCTTTTGTTTTTCGGTCATTGGCCGGTCACCGGTGGCCAAGAACTTCAGGGAAGAGGGATAAAGAGATGAGGGTTCGGTCTCGAGGATGGAAAGCCACAACCGGCGGTGCCGGTGGCCGAAAAAGAGAGGAAGATGGCCCGGTCGAACAGAGCAAAATAGGGGTCACCTTGTTTATGGATTTTTCGGCGATCCCGAAGGCCGGAGAGGGTGCACGAAGCCATAGAAAAGAGAGGAAGGAAGAGAGGAAGGAGAAGAAGGGTTTACCTCAAGCTTCAGCAGCGTCGTCGGCTCCAATTTTCGGCGAGCACAAGAAGAGTTTACCGCGGCTTCTACGGAAAAAAGGAGAAGAATCGGGCTCAAAAATCACCGATGGAGGGTCTTGAGAGAGAGAGAGGCTTATTTATAGAGGTCCCTAGGACTCCGGTGGTCTTAGGACTCCCTTTCCATCCGGGATTCATCGGAGAAGAAGACTCCCATCGGGAGTCTTCTTCCCCATTCTGTTTCTTTTTTTTTTGTATGGGTTTTGGATTTTGGGCTTGATTCTGGGCCCAATTGGGCCGGGATGTTACATTCTCCCCCCTTCAAATAATTTTATCCTCAAAATTAAGTTATGTCGTTCGAGATACCTATTTCAAAGTATACATTCTTCATGTCATTCTCAAGCTTACGATAATGTCTTATATATTATTTATTTCTCATGATCTTGTTATAACAAAAATTATTTGAAATTTCAAACTCATCTCTTCTTATTGATTTCCCAACTTTTTGAAGAACTGTAATATTTTGGACTTGTATTAATATACCACCATTATTTGTCTAACACATTCCACTCGAAATTCATAATTATTTCAGACTGCCTATGATAGAAAAATAAATAAAAGCCAAACATTGGGCACTCTTCACAATCATCGATTTCTTTCTTCTCTTGACCTTCCAACAAATTTTATATATAAACTCTCATCTTAAGAAAACCTCAATCTTCTATATCAGTCCAAGTAACAATATTAAATTTAAAAAAAAAAATGAGATCTATGTCAGGACATTTTAAGTTTGAACTAATATCAGAACTATCAAGCTGTTAATAAACTTGAGATATCTAAAATTTCTTGGCATTATCTACAATGAAACAACCTACTGACAAAAATTATCCGGCTATGATCAGATTAGATCAAAATTTATAACATCTTTTCATTATCAATAAAATCCTTCCTTATTTGCAACTAATATATTTCATCATAATATCTTTTGATTTAAAAGATTAATATTTCAAATCAATTTAATCCACCACGCTTTTGCTGCACACACTGATCTTAATTTATCAAATTATATAAGTCTATCAAAGATAAAAATATCCTTATATGTTAGATCAATCCAGGATAGATCCAATCTTCAAATTTTATATAAGACTTAGGGCAAAATTTTAAGTTTTTTTTTTTTATCTTTACTACCTTTGGGTATAGCATATAAAAATTAAATCTTGATCCACTTCCTATGTTTGAAATCATTGCATAAGTTTCATCACTCTTCAAGAATCCAACATATCTAGAATCAATTGGAGTGAACCTTAGATTTACCTTATAATTATTTAGATAATTTTTTTTTAAACCAATCTTTCTTTGTAAAAGAATTAACTCCAACTTGAACAAACTAAAAAAACTCAAGCCAACATCCTTAAGTAGAATCAACTTAATTATTTCTTATAGAGCTCCCTTCATCACAACCCTTAATATTAATCAATAAATCCATACAAAATCTTGTCCCTTGTATAAGTCATTCAAAATTTATCACTAGCAAGATGTCTTAGTTCAATTAAAAAATCCAAACTTTGACTTGAATAATTAATACACTTCACCATCTTCAACAATCACAAGAAAAATTAAAAAAAAATCTAATCCGAAGATGGTAATATAAATTATTAAAGATTTCATCATAACCTGTATATCATACTCTGACAAAATAAATTTTTTTCTTTAAATTAACAACAATATCAAAATACTTTTGATCTACTTAGAAGAGTAAGCTTTTGACTTGAAATTCAATACAACTTGAAAGATCAAAAAATCATATTCAGAATATGATATTTTGAGTAACCAAAAATTTTACCAAGATGTGTATCTCATATTCTCATAATAAAATTCAAGTATTTATTTATTTATTTTTTATCTAAGTTTGAGTTTCATATATGATTCTCTTATAGGTTCAATGCTCAAAAATATTTCTCTCTCATATGATGAAATTTCTTCTTAGACCATATCCTAACTTCCTTGATAAATTTAAAATTTATAATACTCAGATAATTAACATCAAAATCAGAAAAGTTATCATGATTTCCTTCCATATAAATTTAACATTCCAAAATCATCGAGTATACTCAACATAACATATCAATACCTCCCACTTCCTTCTAAGGTCAACTCTTCTTATATTCAGGCCACCCTACTAATTGAAATCCAAGATATAACTCATCAATTTTATTATAGACATCATACGCCACTTATGCATAAATTTTATTTTAATATCTAAATATTGAATCTTCTCTTTTATATCTATCATGTTCCTCATGATCATAACCTAAGTTCAGTTATCACTAACATTACAATTCTGAATAATTATAACCTTAAACTCAAATACTACTTAAATCATATTTTCTAGTGATCATAACCTAAACTCTAATATCATTTTATCATACCTTTAATGATCATAATCTTAAACTCTGATATTATCAATTATACTCTATTGATTATAATCTCAAAGTTTTGATATCACTTATATGATAATTCCTAGTGACCTTAAACCTGAGCTCTAGTACTGTTCTATCATATTCTCTGATATCACTCTGTCACATCCTATTGATCATGCATAAAGTTTTGATATCACTTCATAATCCCTAGTGACTTAAACTTAAGCTCTAATATCATTTTATCAAATCCTATTCACTTATTTCATAATTCCCAATGATCATAACCTAAACTCTGTTATTACTCTGTAATATTTAAATCACTTATATTATAATCCTTAATAATCATAACCTGAGCTATGATATTATTCTATCACATCCTAATCACTTATATCCTAGTTTTCAAATGATCATAACGTATGCTATGATACCATTCTGTTATGCCCCGAACCCAACACCTGGGTCGGATACGTGATGGCCGCACACTCCTTAGAGCAAGCCCTAAAGAATATGCAAGGCCAAAATAAAACATTACAATCTTAACATCCACAACAATTAATTTCAACAATAATTCGTAAAATCTTGCATAATTACAAATTAAATTTTTTCAATCCTCTGATCAGGTACTATGATACTTTATTTATCCATCTGCTCACCCATAAATCTAAGCCATAGCCAATCATGAACGTCCTGCAACTCTGAGAAGAAAAAAAAAAGATGAAGAGGTGTGAGCTTTACAGCCCAGTAAGAATTTTCATATCACACTGATATAATAATATAATTTAAAAATATAGATAAATAATAAAATATAAAATTCGATGTTCAATGTCCAGAATAATGTAAATATCCATAAATTTTCTGTCTTGTTAAAATAGATGCATCATCATATGTTAACAGGTGAAACACTTTTATTCAATAATTATTTCATGTCTTATCTTTTATTTCTCCTTTCATAATCACATGATTTTTAACATTTTTTTTCTGGCTCTGGACTAACCAAGTCTATACCTCAGTCATCATCCGGATCAAATCCACTTAAAAAATCTTTCAAGACTGTCCCAGGATGAGCTCCTGACCGGCTGTCCCACGTACGAAAGCCCGTGAGAGGCTGTCCCAGGCATAAGCTCCTGACGGGCTGTCCCAGGCATGAGCTCCTAGCCGACTGATCCACCTGTAAGCCAGTGGGGGCTGTCCCAAGCATAAGCTCCTGACGGGCTGTCCCAGGCATAAGCTCCTGACCGGCTGTTCCACATGACAAGGCTAGTCCATACCATATATCTCTTTCTTTTCATTTAATCATTATGTGTTGATTTCATTAAATCAATTCTGTCTTGCATTATGATCAATTCAGATATGTCATATCCATAATCATGCCATCAATCTCTGATACATATATATTGACATAACATACTCATACTCAAAATCAAATAACAGTATCTCGGGTATAATAAATTCATCGATCTCAAATCTGACGAAGCAAAACCAATGATACAAGACCAACAGTAAAATAGCATATATATAATAGTGATCATATACAGAGATTCTTACCTTTACCGGTGACTGATCCAAGCACAGAAATCAATGTTCTTCTTTGATTTATGAATTTTTTTAACAAAATATTTTCACTCGATATCATATAAAAATCACATATAGAGAAATTACCGATAATCGATCCTAATAACACAAATCGAGGACCTCTCTTAGGATTAATCAAAATTAAGATTTATCTAAGTATCTGGATCCTCCACTGATCCATAAGACTTCTAGAGAGAGAAAATCCATGAAGAGAGAGAAAATTCTAGAGAGAGAAAGTAGAGAGAGAAATCTTCATATCCTTCAGATGAGGCAACCATGGTCGAGATCATCAGAGGTCCTATCAGGGTGACTTAATATGAATCAAATATTATAAATTTTGAATAGGATCGGACTGAAATCAGATCTACTGCACGAATTTTGGAGCAATCTGAAATCATCATATTTTTATTTCAAATTTATCTTAGGGTCTGTGATGCAATCAAAGAGAGAGTAGAAAGACCTTAGAGAGATAAAATCCATAAAGAGAGAGAAAATGATCTAGAGAGAGAATCTAGAGAGAGAAGGAAGAGAGAGGAGAGAGGAAAGAGGAAGAGAAAGGAGAGAGAGGAGAGAGAGAAAATTCTCTCTTTCTTTTTTTTTTTCTCTTTCTCTTTTTCTTTTTCTTTTTCTTTTCTTTTCTTTTTCTTTTTTTTTTCATTTTCTTCTTTCTTTTTTTTTTTTTTTTTCCTTTTCTTCCCGCGGCCTCCCTTGGGTCGAAACAGGGGAAGACCGATGAGGTCCCCCCCAGTGACCCGGGCTCTGACGAGGTGGGTGGCTTCATCGGTGGTCAGGCAACAGGTGGAGGCGGTGGTGGAGCAAAGGATGGCCGGCGGTAAGGTTCGACCGGCGAGAAATTAAGAAGAGATCGAAAAAATAGAGGACTGTCACTTTTTCTTTTATTTTCCAGTCATTGGCCGGTCATCGGTGGCCAAGAACTTCAGGAAAGAGGGATAGAGAGATGAGGGTCCGGTCTCGAGGATGGAACGCCGCAACCGGTGGTGCCGGTGGCCGGAAAGAGAGGAAGATGGCCCGGCCGAACAGAGCAAAATAGGGGTCACCTTGTTCATGGATTTTCTGACGATTCCGAAGGCCGGAGAGGGTGCACGAAGCCATGGAAAAGAGAGGAAGGAAGAGAGGAAGGAGAAGAAGGGTTTACCTCAAGCTTCAGCAGCGTCGTCGGCTCCAATTTTCGGCGAGCACTAGAAGAGTTTGCCGCGGCTTCTACGGAGAAAAGGAGAGGAATCGGGCTCGAAGATCACCGGTGGAGGGTCTTGAGAGAAGGAGAGGCTTATTTATATAGGTCCCTGGGACTCCGGTGGTCCTAGAACTCTCTTTTCATCCGGGATTCATCGAAGAAGAAGACTCTGGGAGTCTTCTTCCCGTTCTGTTTCTTTTTTTTTTTTGTATGGGTTTTGGGTTTTGGGCTTGATTCTGGGCCCAATTGGGCTGGGATGTTACACTCAGCTTCTCCTTCCAACGAGTCGATGAAGGATGGGATCTCAAGGGGTTCGAATGGCAAATCTTCTCCAGATGTTGAGGCAATTCGCCTACTGAGAGTTAGATCCGATCAAGCCCCATTCGTCTTGAAACGTTTTGGCGGTCCCAGAGAGGAGTGCATGGACTTGTGTGGAAGGCTGCTTGGTCTTCAGTTGGTCATCACTCTCCAGCCATTAGAATCATTATGAAGCTAAAATCTGCAAAGAAACCTCTACAGAGATGGAATGCAATGTCTTTTTGATGGTACAAGGAGGCTGGAATAGCAGCTACCTGGCCTTGATTGATTTGGAGTACAATGTCAGGGGGCAATCTTTTCAACAAAAGCCCAAAGTTGGAGCAAGAGATTGCTTTACCACAGAAGAAGGATCTGAGATTTGCTGGATTGCAGTCTTTGGCATATAACAATTTATTGACAAAATTCAGGAATATTACGTGTTATGGCAACAAGAGATCCTCTGGTAATAGAAAATCAGTAGTACCTGGCTGAAAGAAGAATGCATCTTTTGTAAATCTGCTATACTCTTTTTTTTCTTTTTTGATGCAATAGGTCTGCTATACTCGGAGGAGGAACTTTATAAAGAGGCCGGTTGAAGTCAATCAGTCTAGTGGAGACTGATGAGGATATCAGGTTATTATGTCGCTCGCATTTTTGTGGAGAAGTGGAATTTGCTTCTTTCCAATAGTCCTGTAGAACTCCCTTCAGTATCATGTCAACTTACTGATGGAGAAAATCACGCGTTCATTTGAAGGCGTCCGGATTGTATCTTTCAAGAATGATTGATCTTCTTTCACGATGTCAACCATTGGATTGCCCCTTGCACAGCTCTTAAAGCAGATGCACAACTCTCAAAGCGCCCTAATATCTTCCCTCCCTTGCCTACACAGATCTGGAAGCGGCTAACTGTGCCATCTAACAGTTGATATCACGAAAGAACGTGAATCATTCTTTCGTGTGACTTAAAGATACAACCCGAACCCTATTTGAAGTGTATCCAATGAGGAAATTGAGATACCCATGCTCAGCTTGGCATCTGATTAGGCATCAGGGCCACATGCATTTCAACCAACATTCTATAAGCCTTTTTAGTCACTACTCAAGCAAGATGCTTGCAGGGCAGACAAAAGTGTTCTTCCCAGAAGATTGTATGCTAAATGTTTTTGATACCACCTTTTTCACCCTCTCAGTCAATGCAGGGATTATAGGCCTATAAGACTATCTAATACTCCGTACAAAATCATTTCTAAAATATATATTAGCTTTTAGGATGGAACTTTTGAGGTCAAAAAATTTGGTTGCTGCGAAACAAGGGGCATTCATATCCGAGCAAATTATAACGGATAACGTGCTGGTGGCTTAGGAATTAATGCACTCAACTAGTGTTCGAAAAGGAAAACTCCAATGATCATCCAGGTGGATCCGGAGAGAGCATATGATAGAATTAAATGGCCTTACCTATCTGCTTTGTTAAGGCATTATGGATTTTATGAGCAGTTTGTTAGATGGTTTGGAGGGATGTGCATTTTATTCTAATTCTTCTGTTCTAATTAATGGATCACCATCAGCATGGTTTGTGTTAGGATTTGACGTCTCAAGATTCGGTTCATATAAAGCCTACAGCGAGGTCCGCGATGAAAAATGGAGTCCAACAAGACCAAGATCACCTCAAACGGAATTCAGATGAAGAAGATACGCACGATTGAAGACAGCACAAAATTCGAAGCGGCGGAGGACCGCCGGCAACCGCCGGCAGTGCGGCCATGCGTGGCCCAGTGCACGGCGCCCGGCCCAGGTGTGGGCGCATGGGGCGTGGCCCAGGCCCAGGCGCACCGGCGCGTGGGCCGGCCCAAGCCCACGCATGCCCTGGGAGCTCGATAGCCCAGTCCACCGTGGACCGGGCAGTGCATGGAGGAGTCTGTGGACTGCGTGGGCATTTTCCACATATTTTGCACAATCCACAATACTGTTCCATAGACTGACACGCAATCGAAGGGGTTGGTTGATTGCGGTGACGATCCAACGGTTCGGGGCTTGATTGGGCCTGATTAGGACTCCTAAACAGGTTCTAATTGGGTCGTTTAAGCCTTTAAAAGGCCTGATACAGTGGAACATAGGTGTGGTGTGGCTTGATTTTTTGTGTGCGGTGCGGATGGACTTCAGCAGAGAAGAGCCCGAATCCGTGGAGAAAGGGAGAGACACATTGAGAGAAGGAGCAGGAGGTTTCTGGATAGCGGATAGCAGTCACTTCAGGGGTTCAGGGAGGTCTTCCTAGAGAGAGTTTTTGTGAGGAAAAACTTTCTGTGAGAGAGAAATTGAGTGTATGAGGGTTGAGGGTGAGATCTCCTCTTGTAATATTTCTTTTTCATAGTGAAATTTACATGCCCTATAGAGATGAGCCCTTTTTTGGCTGATCCACATATTTGATTGTTTTCTTTTTATTTCTTCTTTCTTTCTGCTGCATCGCGCAGTATCGAAAAGATCCTCGGAGGTGGTGTCCTGACCAGACATCCACCCAACAAGTAGTATTAGAGCAAGATGGTATAAGGACGCAGATTGTAGTGGTGGTAAGCAAGACTAAAGATGGAGAAAATAGAATCAATTAAGATGGAGATCAACAAGTTTGATAGAAAGAGTAATTTCTCCTTATAGCAAGCAAGGGTGAAGGATGTGCTCATCCAGCAAGAGTTGATAGATGCTCTCTTGTGCGAGGAGAAGCCAACCACTATGGAGATGTAGGATTGAAAATGACGACAGATGTAGGCGGTGAGTACCATCAGTATATACCTATTGGATGAGGTGGTGATCCATGTGCTTAGCGAGACTTCCTCGATGGTACTGTGGTCGAAGCTCAAAGAGTTGTACATGGCGAAGTTTCTCACCAACACTCTTTTCCTCTAAAGGCAGTTTTATCAGTTACGGATGGCTGAGGGACAGAGCGTACAGGAGCATCTAAACCACTTCCAGAAGATCCTCACCGACCTCCTCAGCATTGATGAGAATGTTGAGGAGAAAATCAGAGCGCTGGTTTTAGTAGCGTCGCTTCCACCTTCATATGAGTCTTTGATGATTGCTCTTCTAATGGGGAAGAGCACCATCAAGATGGATGAGGTCACCATGATAATACTCTAGAACGAGGTTCTCAGGAGAGAAAATCCGGCTTTGAGCTCAGGTGGTGGTAGCTCGGCCTTGGTGGCTTCTAAAGAGCAGGAGGTGGTAGATAAAGCGACAGGAGATCACGACGAAGACGGTCTAAGTTCAGGAGGAACTTGAGCAATATTAAGTGTTACCGGTGTAACGAGTTGGGGCATCTAGTTAGAGATTGCTCTCAACTCAAAAATCGAACGATGGCTGTTGTGGCGACAGCCAGTAGTGATTCAGAGAAAGATGTCCTAGAGATATCTACTTCTTTCTAGCAGTGGATTTTAGACTTTGCATGCACGCATCATGTATGTTGCAAAGAGGAGCAGTTTGACTCCATAGAGAATAGTGAGAGCACTATTTATCTGTCGGATGGATTGAGCTGTGCGATCAGAGACATCAGGACGATCAGCTGGAGGACATATGATGGTGCAGTGAGGAGATTGGAGGAGGTCTGATACATATCCAATTTCAGACAGAATCTTATCTCACTGAGCAAACTGGATTCGAAAAGCTACAAGACGGTAGCTGGTGGAGGAATCTTGAAGGTGCTATGCGGCGATATGATTATTTTGGAGAAAAAGAAGGGGAGGAGAGGATATTATTATCTGACGGAGAGTTCAGTGTGAGGTGGAGCTTCAGGAGTCAGGTGGAGCTCAGAGCAAGGTGGAGCTCCAGGTGGAGGTAGATCGAGCACGAGACAAGAGACTCAAGAGGAGAAAAAGCGATGTCGCAAGGTGAGATTCCTATTGCCACAGGATGATGCCCCAAGCAGGTCTCAGGTCAGGAGAAGCACAGCATACGATAGAGATGAGATCGAGTGGCCTGGCTCGACTTTCATATTTGTCTATCCATGATCAGCAGACGATTGCCCCAGGACATGGGAGCAAGGAGATCCAGAAGCTGTTGGAGTTAGGAGGAGACCGAATATCGAGTCGAGGTGGAGATTGTTAGGATTTGATATTTTGAAATTCAATCCATATTGAGCCTACAACAAGGTTTGCAATGAAAAATAGAGTCTAACGAGACCAAGATCACCCTAAATGGAGTTCGGACTAAGAAGATACGCGTGATTGAAAACGGAACAGAACCCGAAGCGGTAGAGGACCACCAGCGGTCGGTGGAGCAGCGGCGGTGCGCGGCAGGGTGTGGCCCAGCGCGCGGTGCCAGACCCAGGAGCTGGCGCACGGGTCAGCCCAGGTCGGGTGGGTGGGGCGCGGCCCAAGCCCGGTGCAGGTCGGCCTAGGCCGAGCGCATGGGCGCGCAGGCTGGCCCAAGCCCATGCGTGCCCTGGGAGCCTGATAGCCCGATCCATCGTGGATCGGGCGGTGCATGGACGGGTTTGTGGACCACATGGGCATTTTCCATGCATTTCATGCGGTCTACGATACTGTTTCGTGGACCAACGTGCGATCGAAGGGCGTGGGTTGATTGCGGTGACAATCCAACAGTTCGGAGCTTGATTGGGCCTGATTAGGACTCCTAAATAGTTTCTAATTGGATCGTTTAAGTCTTTAAAAGGCCTGATACAGTGGAACAGAGGTGTGGTGTGGCTTGGTTTCTTGTGTGCGGCATGCACAAGCTTCAGCAGAGAAGAGCCCGAACCCATAGAGAAAGGGAGAGACGCGCTGAGACGCCAAGAGGAGAAGGAGCCGGAGGCTCTTGGACAGCGGACAACAGTCACTTCAGGGGTTCCAGAGGATCTTCCAAGGGAGAGCTTTTATGAGGGAGAACTTTTTGTAAGAGAGAAATTGAGTGTACGAGAGTTGAGGGTGAGATTTCCTCTTATAATATTTTTTTTCATAGTGAAGTTTGCATGTTTTGTGGAGGCGAGTCCTTTTTTGGCTGATCCACATATTTGATTATTTTCTACTTATTTCTTCTTTCTTCTTGCTGCATCGCGCAGTACCGAAAAGATCTTTAAAGATGGTATCCTGATCAGACATCTACCAGTTCATCTATTCTTCTTCATCATGGTTGCCCATCATCTTCTTTTTGTTCATCTTCTGCTCCAGCATGTTGTCTCGATCTCTTAAGGAGGCAGAGGATTATAGTAGGCTTATGCCATATCGGTTTGGACTTAATGGTCCTAGGTTCTCCCATCCATTATTTGCAGGTGATTTGCTATTGATTGTGAAGGTGCAGTGGACAATGCATCGGCATTAAAGAGTATTATTGGACTGTTGTGTTATGCCAAGGAAGTAGGTCAATATGAAAATTTCAAATTATATTTAGTCCTCAAACAACTGTAGTTGTTAAAGATAGAATTTGGAATTGCTATCTTTTCTTATAACATAGGGGGTATGGAGCTGCGCAGGAGTACCTATTTCAGGAGCTGCGCAGGAGTACCTATTTCAGGATAGACACTCGAAGAGCAAGACTTACGGCCTCTTTTTGACAAGGTTAACAAATGCCTGAAGCATCTTTCTTAATCAGGGCAATTAGCGCTTCATCAGTCAGCATTAGCATCTACTCCTATAGACCCATGCATGTATTTAGTCTCATTCAACTATGCACTAGATAGATCTTGAATTTTCATACAAGATCAAAAAATCTAAATAATACCTTCTAGCTAGCTTTTTTAGATAAGATCCTGAGAAGCTATAAATGGTATTAGAGTGGATCTATCCCAAGGCCGATGTGGACTAGAAAACACTGCAACATAAGCATATTTAGGCTAATCAAGTCTAATCTTAGTATCTATAATTGGATTTGTCATACTTGTACATGAATTTGAATCCTTGGCTTGAACAGTGGGAGCACATGGGGACCTATATGGTTGTGTATTTAGTTTTACATCAGTTATGCACTAGGTAGCTAGGTCCTAGTATATATTTAGTGGTTGTTGGGAATACTACAAGCCAGAAACATCATCAGCCATCAGGAAAGTCATCTGTTTCAAGGCAAATGCGCTTCATGGTACTCTTAATTGCTAGTAGTGAGATGGAAGGCAAATTCATATTCTCAATGATCCTTGGGTGGAAATGTTCTATTGATTCGGATACCAGCCCGTGGTAAACAATGTTTTCTGCTACCAAGGTGGATAAAACTTGGAAAATGGCTTCAGGAAGCGTTTTCCTTTGATATAGCTGCCAAGGTGCAGCATATATCAATTTCTAAAGGAAATAAAATGATAGAATGGTGTATGGGGAGGATGAAAAGATCAAGCTTCGAGCAAAACTGCAATAGAGTTTTTTTTTTTTTTTTTTTGATGATTAAGGAGGCAGTAATGCTACCTCCTGGCTTTTATTAAATAAGAAAATAAAATTTGCAAAGCTGCTTAGCAAGGAAAAAATAACCAACAGAGAAAAAGGAACCATAGAAGAAGAAGGGAGAACAAAGGGGCTGTTACAAAGCGGTTTCAGAGGTATCAAGCAGCTAACTAGTCACCGATTTAGATAAACCACTGCTGGATGTCTTTCACTTCCATGTTTTCCCATGTTGTTCAACACACCAGAAGCCGAAGATCCAGATCTGCAGCGATGGGCCTCACACAAATCTTCTCGATCAAGTCCTGTGAGCTTCTGCAATTGATTTGTATCCACCTGCGAGACTGTATGTTCTCATCTCTGTTTGTAACTTTGTTCTATTGTCCTCTAAGAGTCTGAAGTGAATTCAGCATACTGTTCTCACCCTGTACATAATACTTTCTTTTAGTTCCTAATAAGGTGGGTGGCATTTGCTTCCCTTACAATCAAAAAAAAAAAAAAGTCTGAAGGAATGAGTTAGTTGATAGCAGATTTGGAAGGTTTCTAATCTTGGACCAGATTCCAGTGAAGGACGATAGTATGTTTGTCACGCCCCAAACCCAGCACCTGAGTTGGGCACGTGACACGGCCACACAAACCCTAGAGCAGCGCCCTAAGAATCATGTAAGGCCTATTAATTTAATACTTTAAAATTTTAAATAACCAAGTAAATACCAAATCAATCCACCGAGTCACAACTTCAAATTAAATGTAAACTTGTTCAATACAATTATTCAAATGTTCATTGGTATCAGAGAACTTAAGCTAACTAATTTACTAAAGGCTTCAGTTCTCATTTGCTCTCGTCCAAACCATCCAAGCTAGGCATCCTGTGAGTCTGAAAAAAAATAAGAAGGAAATATGAGCTTCTCCAGCTCAGTAAGAATCACTGCACATGTACATCAAGCCAGTAGATAAAAGTAATATTTCTGAAATCAATACAATTTGTGAAGACTCATATGTATATAATAACTGAAATATTATCATAAATATATATTTAATAATATGGATCATCATATATCATCAAGTGAAGTCTTCATTCATTGTTGAATTACATATTATATGTTGCATCTTTTCACATTTTCGGTTTGTCAATCTTTTATCCCTTTTTGGCTTTGGACTAACCCAGACCATACCTCAATCTCTTTCCAATCTAATTTTTCTTTCATATAAGCTTTTTAAGGCTATCCCAGGATGAGCTCCTGGCCGGCTGTCCCACGTACGAAAGCCCGTGAGAGGCTATCTGATTTATGTCACAAATTGACATAAAAAGTATCAATTAATATCTAAATTATCTAACTTTATTAAGAAATTGATACTTGTTATTATATTTTGTAGAAGAAGAGATCATCAATAGAAAGAATAAGAAAAGAGGATTTCAACGACGTAAATTTTATGCAAAACGGAGTTAAATTGACCCAGGAATTGAAGAATGAAGAAAGAAGACTCAATTGGGTCAAACCCGAGTCAAATCAGATCAAAATTGATCAAAAATCAACTAATTTGGTGATCTGGTTAGCCGCCTGGTCCACAGCAACAGGCACATGGACCATGGATCCATCGGCGTACCATAAACCCCCCTAACAACCCTCTAAAACCTCTTAGTCTCACATCTAAAGTTTTGAAAACCTTATAACCCCCAAATGCCTATAAAAAGCCCCCAAAGGTCCTTGTTTTATGTATTCTTCCTTCCGATCAAGCTTGTAACCCTAGATAGTGGGGTTTTTAGCTCTCTTCTCAAGCCTCGAGCTTTGAAATTTTTGTAATAATTTTTTTTTTATATATAAAATCTTATTTTTATGCAATTTCATCTCTTTACATTATGCAATTTATTTTTCTTGCAATTAGGATAGTTTAATTTATGCAATTTAATTTTATGCAATTAGGTTAGTTTAAATTATGCAGTTTAAATTTATGCAATTAGGATAGTTTAATTTATGAAATTAGGATAGTTTATTTTTCTGTATTTAAATTTTGCAAGTAGATTTAGATCATGTCTAGCAAGCATCCCTTCTAGGGTTTGCGATGAAGCTACATCATGAGTAGGAATTTTACATAGGGTTCTTTCTTTTTCTTAGAGTTTCTTTTTCTTCCTCTTTTGTCAAAAATTTTTGATGAACTACAGTTGGATCAGAGTCCCTTCATAGTTAATGCTTGATTCAGTGCATAGGAGGAGAAAATCCTAAGGGATCCTAGTTACACTCCCCTGTAAAGAATCTTGATGGGTTATCGTTGGGCCTTAGTCCCTTCATAATCTATGCTTGAGAAAGACAAGAGGAGTAGTCGTTAAGATCAATAAGAAAAATTCTAGGTAGAATTTCCTAATCTAGATCTAGTAGATTCAAAAATCCTAGATCCTTAGTCTTATTGTCTTTAGCAAACAACTTTCGACTTTCGATTTTTGTTAAAGCTCGCTTGAGCAAAGATTTGAAAATCATTTTTAAACCAAGTCTCTGTGGGATCGACCCGTACTCGCTGGTCGTGCTACTCTGCACACCGTGCGCTTGCGGTTTTATTTACAAATTTTAAGATTTGCACATCAAGTTTTTGGCGCCGTTGCCGGAGATTTGGCATTTTAAATTGTTTTCAAATATTTGTTCTTCGTGCTTTATAACTCTCTTTCTTTTTCCTTTAGGTTTCTATATTTAGTTGGTAATTGCTGGAAAACTCAGGTACGCTTCTAATTTTTCTTTTATTATTTTTAGTTAATTACTTTTCCTTTAGACCTAATCATTTGAATTTACTTAATCACAAAAAAAAAAAATAATAAAATAAAACAAAACAAAAGACATTTCATAATCGTGAAGTAAAATATCAAAATTAAAAAAAAAATTTCTAAATTAAAATCTTTTACATTCTTGGTCATCTTGTTTATTTGCATTTGCATTTTCATAATTAATCTAAGGGCATCAACCCATTAACAAGATAAGGTGGGGATTTCATTACCCTTCCTTAGCCCAAAAACCATCTCCATCATATTGCATTACCTAGACCTTTAATCTTAAAATCAATTAGACATCAACCTTAAGGAATTCGAGCTCAATAGGACAAGGAACCCTAAGAGTTCTACCAAGTTTGAGTTGTTTGATTAGTTGGTGTCTAGGCAAGTCCCTGAGGGTGGTTTGTTAAATTGATTCAGTTGCTAGCCTGGCCAACTCGTTTGGTGTCTAGAAAGGCAACGATGAGTGAACCTCCTACCTCTTATACTTACCTGGCTAACTAGTTGATCAATCTCCACTTGGAAGGCTTGAAGGGTCATCTTGGAACAAGTTAGGAGCTGTCTAGATTTAGGTTAACCCTAGGATAGATTGAGTTTAATTTATTGTTTCACTTGTTTGAAAAAAAAAAAAAATTGTATAAACATCGAGAACCGTACACCTCGTGTGTGGAGAAGAGTGTCGGGTCGTCTAGTTAGAATTGAGTCAATTCCTGTTGTTCCAATGGCTGAACCAATCCAACCCATGACCCTTAAGGATTTGTGTTATCTAGTTGGCTCCATCCAACCATCTTGTATCAGGTTGCCACAACCCACAGCTAACAATTTTGAAATCAAATCTCAAATCATAAATATGCTTCCAAAATTCACAGGATTAGAGGATGCTTATATATTTATTAGAGAATTTGAGGAGGTATGTGCAACCATGAAACTGCAATTAACAGAGGATGAGGTCAAACTTAGATTAATCAACTTTGCCCTTAAGGACAATGCTAAGAAGTGGCTTTATAGTCTGCCAAACTATTCTGTCACTACCTGGGAGGGCTTTGTGAAAATATTTTTAAAAAAGTATTTTCCCCATCATAAAACAGCTAGGATTAGGAATGAAATAAATCAATTTTACCAACTAGCTGGTGAATCATTTTGGAAGTACTTTGATCGTTTCAAGAATCTTTTGACCCAATGCCCACACCATGGAATAGAAACTTGGAGACTATGCCAGATCATCTATGAGGGGTTAGATTCAAACTCAAGAACCATGCTAGAGTCTATGTGCCAAGGCCAATTTATGGACAAAAAAACTACTGAAGCTTGGCAATTCTTAGAAGACCTAGCCGAGAAAAATTTATAGTGGAAAACAACTAGGGAACCTGATAAAGCTACACCTTCAAGAGGAGGAATGCATCAAATTCAACCAACCCTAGCATCAGAGGCCAAGATTGCAACCTTAACACGTAGATTGGAAGCCTTAGAATTACAGAGACCAGCCAATGTAAATCAAATATCTGCACCCATGTGTAAAGGGTGCAATGCACCAGACCATGTCTTAGAAGAATGTTCCTACTCGAATGAGTATGCACAGGTGAATGCCACCTATCAAGGATCATTGAACAATCCTTATGCACCCACATATAACCCAGGTTGGAGGAATCACCCAAATTTCTCATGGTCCCAGAATCCTAATGTAGGTAATCCAAATTTCAATCAGCAAAATCTAAGGTCCAACCCAGTGATGAACAACCCGCCAGGCTTCCATGATAATGACAAGAAAATTATCTCTTTAGAGAAAAGCCTAGAAGCCATGATGAAAATACATACCAGCTTTATGCAAACCACGGGTCAACTCATAAATAATAACACCCAAGCTATAGCCCGTCTGAAAATGCAAGTAAGTCAGCTGGCTTCGACCATTAGTGAACGAGAACATGGTAGGTTACCTAGCCAACATGAGCCAAATCCTAGGAACCAAAATGGTTCACGACCCCAACAAGGAAACCAAGTTAATGGTGTAAATGCCATTCATACCTTAAGATCAGGAAAACAAATAGACA
This sequence comes from Elaeis guineensis, assembly GCF_000442705.2. Classification (NCBI taxonomy): domain Eukaryota; kingdom Viridiplantae; phylum Streptophyta; class Magnoliopsida; order Arecales; family Arecaceae; genus Elaeis; species Elaeis guineensis. Next base: position 99,933,495 of record NC_025994.2, on the reverse strand, counting down.
ATAAGGTAGTTGCACTTGATGATATAGATGACTCATCTGCCGAGTCACCTTCTAAAACTACTACCTTTCAACCTCAAGCACCAGAAACTGAAAATTCACCTAGTCTAGTACTTAAAAGTCCTAGAGCTTCTTTTCCAAACAGACTGAAATCCAATAAATCTGAACATTTAGACAAAATTTTAGAGGTATTTAAACAAGTCCAAGTTAATATTCCTCTTTTAGATATAATCCATCAGGTTTCAACTTATGCCAAATTTTTAAAAGATCTCTGCACTAGGAAAAGGACCACTAATGTACCAAAAAAAGTATTTTTGGCTGCAAGTGTCAGTTCATACCTATCTAGCCATGTGCCAATTAAATATAAGGACCCTGGAGCTCCAACAATTTTTTGTGTTATTGGAGAAACCAATATAAAAAAGACCTTGCTAGATCTAGGAGCTAGTGTGAATATCCTTCCATATTCGGTGTATGAACAACTAGGATTAGAAAAACTTCAACCTACTGGGATCACATTACAGTTAGCCGATAGATCTCTCAGGATCCCTAAGGGAATGGTCGAGGATGTTCTGATAAAGGTTGAAAATTTTATTTTTCCTATAGATTTTATTGTTTTAGAGACTGAGCCAGTTGCAAATCCTAAAGGACATATACCTGTCATTTTAGGAAGACCATTCTTAGCTACGGCCAATGCTGAAATCAATTGTCGAAATGGTCTAATAAAGTTATCCTTTGGGAATATGACCATTAAGCTTAATGTTTTTAACTTAGAACAGGAATCCTCTTCTCATGCTGATGTCAATGTAGTCCAAGATGGTATTTATGAATCCATTGACATTAGTGATGATGAAGTCGACTTAGAGTCTAACCCCTGATTAATCCATGAGTCTGAGGATGTCAATGAAATACTTAAAGAAAATCAGATTAATCAGGAATCGACACTTCCTACTGAACCAATCATTGAGATGGTGAACTCATCACCTAAACCATCGATAGAGGAAGCACCCATTTTAGAACTGAAGCCCCTCCCAGAACATCTCAAGTATGCATATCTAGGACCCAAAGAAATTTTGTCTGTAATTATTGCATCAGACCTAGATCCCAAGCAAGAGGAGGAGTTATTGTCAGTTCTAAAAGCAAATCAAGAGGCAATAGGTTGGACCATTGCAGATATCAAAGGAATAAGCCCTTCTATAGTTCAACATAGAATATACTTAGAGGAAGAGGCTAAACCAACAAGAGAAGTCCAAAGAAGGCTTAATCCAGTTATGAAGGATGTAGTTAAAAAGGAGATTCTGAAACTCCTAGATAGTGGAATAATTTACCCTATTTCTGATAACTCTTGGGTAAGCCCAGTTCAAGTAGTACCCAAGAAATCTGGGGTAACAGTGGTCCAAAATGATGCAAACGAACTTATCCCAACTAGGACCCAAACGGGATGGAGGGTCTGTATAGACTATAGAAAGTTGAATGCTGCGACAAGGAAAGATCACTTTCCTTTGCCATTTATTGATCAAATGTTGGAAAGACTAGCCGGACAAGAGTTTTACTATTTTCTTGATGGATACTCCGGTTACAACCAGATCCCCATAGCCGCTGAAGATCAAGAAAAGACTACATTCACCTGTCCATTTGGTACTTTTGCCTATAGACGAATGCCCTTTGGACTATGTAATGCACCGGCAACCTTCCAGAGATGCATGATCAGCATGTTTTCAGATATGATAGAACGATTTCTAAAAATTTTTATGGATGACTTTTCTGTTTTTGGCCTAACCTTCTCCGAGTGTCTGAATCACCTGCAATTAGTTCTAGAACGATGTAAGGAGAAGCACCTAGTTCTCAACTGGGAAAAATGTCAGTTTATGGTCAAACAGGGAATAGTTCTTGGCCATGTCATTTCTAAAAAGGGGATTGAAGTGGACAAGGCCAAAATAGATCTAATTGCAAGTCTTCCACCACCTAAATCTGTGAAAGAAATACGTTCATTTTTAGGTCATGCTGGATTCTATAGAAGGTTTATTGCCAACTTTAGCAAAGTAGCACGTCCACTGACTAATCTTTTGGCAAAGGATACCAAATTTGAATTTACTCATGAGTGCTTGGAATCCTTTGAATTTCTAAAAAATGCACTTGTATCAGCTCCAATCATTCATCCTCCTGTCTGGTCTGAACCGTTTAAATTAATGTGTGATGCGTCCGATCATGTTGTGGGCGCAATCTTAGGTCAATGAATAAATAAGCTGCCTAGAGTGATATATTATGCAAGTAAAACCTTAAATGATGCACAGCTTAACTACACCACAACTGAGAAGGAGTTCCTTGCCGTTGTCTTTGCTTTAGAAAAATTTAGATCTTATTTGGTTGGGACCCACACCATTGTTTACACCGATCACTCAGCCATTAGACATCTCCTAGCAAAGAAGGATGCCAAGGCACGCTTAATCAGATGGATTTTGCTCCTTCAAGAATTTGACCTAGAAATTAGGGACAAGAAAGGCACTGAGAACGTTGTAGCAGATCATTTGTCCTGAATTCCAGTCGCACCATCTAGTGAACCACCCATCAATGAATCTTTCCCAGATGAGCAACTCATGTCTGTGTCTACTGAACCTTGGTTTGCTGATATTGTAAATTATTTAGCCATAGGTAAGATACCTTCTCATTGGACTAAGCAGGATAAATATAAATTCTTTGCCCAAGTGAAGTATTTCATTTGGGATGATCCTTATCTTTTTAAACAATGTCCTGATCAAATTATTAGAAGGTGTATCCCAGATAACGAAGTCATGAATATTTTATCTTTTTGTCATGATCAAGCATGTGGGGGTCACTTCGCGTCTAAGAAAACTGCTGCTAAGGTTCTCCAATGTGGTTTTTATTGGCCCAATTTGTTTAAGGATGCTCATGAATATTGTAAAAGTTGTGCTCAATGTCAGAAAATGGGTCGAATCACCAAGCGACACATGATGCCACTCAACCCAATCTTGGTAGTTGAAGTTTTTGATGTTTGGGGGATCGATTTCATGGGACCATTTTCAAATTCCTTTGGAAATGAATATATTCTAGTAGCAGTTGATTATGTTTCAAAGTGGGTAGAAGCAATTGCATGTAGAACATCCGATAGCAAAATGGTCATTAAGTTTCTTAAAAAAAATATTCTCTCCCATTTTGGTATTCCTAGGGCAATCATTAGTGATCGAGGAATCCATTTTTGTAACCGACCTTTTGCAACATTGATAAAAAAGTATAATGTCACCCACAAATTAGCCACACCATATCATCCTCAAACTAGTGGGCAAGTTGAAGTGTCAAACCGACAAATCAAACAGATCCTGGAAAAAATTGTTAGTGCCAATAGAAAGGATTGGTCTTTGAAATTAATTGATGCACTTTGGACATACCGAACCGCTTTTAAGACCAATCTAGGAATGTCTCCTTATAGGATTGTGTTTGGTAAACCATGTCACTTGCCTATTGAGATAGAACACAAAGCCATGTGGGCCATCAAACAACTAAATACAAATTTGAACGACGCTGGAAACCATAGGAAGCTTCAATTGAATGAATTAGAAGAACTTAGAAATGAAGCCTATGAAAATGCAAGGATATACAAGGAACGAACCAAAGCATTTCATGATCAATCAATTATAAGAAAAACTTTCAATATCGGACAAAAGGTGCTCTTATATAACTCTAGATTACATCTGTTTCCAGGAAAGCTTAGGTCTAGATGGACAGGACCATTTTTAGTAAAGGAAGTCTTTTCACATGGAGCTGTTGAGATTGAAAACCCAAGTAATGGTGTTATCTTTAAAGTTAATGGTCAACGATTAAAACCATTTTTGGAATTACCTGTCAAGACTGTTGAAGATGCCATGGTTCTTTATGAACCAACTTATTCTGATTAAGTTGCTTCGAGGTTTGGTCTGGCTGAAGACATAAAACTTAGCGCTTCTAGGAGGCAACCCAGCTTATTTAATTTCTAATGCTTTCTTTGTTTTCAGTTTGCTTAGGACAAATAAATTAGATAAACTCCATTGGAGACAATGTCGGTCAAGTTGGGGGGAGAGCTTGAACAAAATCAGGTGTTATCATTTCCTTTTCCTTCCACTATGAGTTATTTCTTGCATTTAATATATTATGTAAAAAAAAATAAAAAATAAATATATATATATATGAAATAAATTAATCTATAAAAGAAATAAGAGTAAGTTAGAAAGTATTTGCTAATGTAGTGAGTCACGGAGAAGATTAGCTGGTTAGACTCTTGGTGGCTTAGATCATTTAAAGACTATTAGCACTTCCAATTGCACATGCACACTAACAAGGTAAAGTAGGTGTTAATTGTAAGGCTAATTAAAGATTTGAGTATTATTTAAATTAGATAATTTTCTCTACACCCCAATTGAAGAAATTTGAATTTAAGGAAAGAGCTACCTGCCTGAAATAAAATACAAAATATAGAGTAAATGTGGATTGCCCTAAGCCTAGTAACCGGGTCTCTTCACCTAAGTCAAGTGTTGAGATTCGCGTCAAACGGTGGTGGGAAGGCCAGGATGCTCAACAAAAAAAAAAAAAAAAAAAAAACAGTGTGAAAGCTACCTTAGTTCTTTGTTTAATCTGGGGTGTATAGAAAATTAATCGAACTAAGTTATGAAAAATGATGCAATTGGCCTGTACAAGTTAATACTGAAATACTAAGTTAGTTATCACTCACACAAGTGCTATAAAACTTTAAGTGTACTCTAAGAAAGCTTCTAAGTAGACTGACTACCGATTCTAATTCGAAGCTCATTACTTAGTAATACTAGAAAACTTCTTGAATTTCGATCTTAAATTAATTTACAAAGGAAGGATCTTTTTGAAATATGATCTTATTTTGGTACATTGCTAAGGGACTAGCAATGATTAAGTTGGGGGGTGTGATTTATGTCATAAATTGACATAAAAAGTATCAATTAATATCTAAATTATCTAACTTTATTAAGAAATTAATACTTGTTATTATATTTTGCAGAAGAAGAGATCATCAATAGAAAGAACAAGGAAAGAGGATTCCAACGGCGTAAATTTTATGCAAAACGGAGTTAAATTGACCCAGGAATTGAAGAATGAAGAAAGAAGACTCAATTGGGTCAAACCCGAGTCAAATCAGATCAAAATTGGTCAAAAATCAACTAATTTGGTGATCTGGTTAGCCGCCTGATCTACAGCAACAGGCGCATAGACTATGGACCCATCGGTGCACCATAAACCCTCCTAACAACTCTCTAAAACCTCTTAGTCCCACATCTAAAGTTTTGAAAACCTTATAACCCCCAAATGCCTATAAAAAGCCCCCAAAGGCCCTTGTTTTATGTATTCTTCCTTCCGATCAAGCTTGTAACCCTAGATAGTGGGGTTTTTAGCTCTCTTCTCAAGCCTCGAGCTTTGAAGTTTTTGTAATAATTTTTTTTTATATATAAAATCTTATTTTTATGCAATTTCATCTCTTTACATTATGCAATTTATTTTTCTTGCAATTAGGATAGTTTAATTTATGCAATTTAATTTTATGCAATTATGTTAGTTTAAATTATGCAGTTTAAATTTATGTAATTAGGATAGTTTAATTTATAAAATTAGGGTAGTTTATTTTTCTGTATTTAAATTTTGCAAGTAGATTTAGATCATGTCTAGCTAAGCATCCCTTCTGGGGTTTGCGATGAAGCTAGATCATGAGTAGGGATTTTACATAGGGTTCTTTCTTTTTCTTAAGATTTTTTTTTCTTCCTCTTTTGCCAAAAATTTTTGATGAACTACAGTTGGGTCAGAGTCCCTTCATAGTTCATGCTTGATTCAGTGCATAGGAGGAGAAAATCCTAAGGGATCCTAGTTACTACTCCCCTGTAAAGAATCTTGATGGGTTATCGTTGGACCTTAGTCCCTTCATAATCTATGCTTGGAAAAGACAAGAGGAGTAGTCGTTAGGATCAATAAGAAAAATTCTAGGTAGAATTCCCTAATCTAGATCTAGTGGATTCAAAAACCCTAGATCCTTAGTCTTATTGTCTTTAGCAAACAACTTTCGACTTTCGATTTTTGTTAAAGCTCGCTTGAGCATAGATTTGAAAATCATTTTTAAACCAAGTCTCTGTGGGATCGACCCGTACTCGCTGGTCGTGCTACTCTGCACACCGTGCGCTTGCGGTTTTATTTACAAATTTTAAGATTTGCACATCACTGTCCCAGGCATAAGCTCCTGGCGGGCTGTCCCAGGCATGAGCTCCTGACCGACTGATCCATATGTCGAGGCTTGTCTAAACCATATCTTTTTCATTTAATTCTTGATTTTATCGAATTATTTTAAATTACAGAATGATGAAATTGATAAATCATATCCATAAGATTCATACTATCAATCATAAAATCTTTCCATAACATATTCATATTTTAAAAAAAATTCATATAAGCCATATATCAATGTCTCGAGCATAGAAAACTCATCAATTATGAATTCAATATTGTAAATTCAACATATTAGACTAACAAATAAATAACATATATATATGATGATGATCATGTATAGAATTCTTACCTCGATCAATGAGAAATCAAATTCACAGCCTTATAGTCTGAAAATCAAAACCCTACTCGTTGTCCCCCTGGTCGTTGGGCTGTTCTCCTATCAAACAAATTAATTTAACCAAATTAATTTTCTAAAAAAAAATTATATATTAAGGTTTATCGAAACTCTTACCTATGTCCCTCTTTTTTTATTTATTTTTATTTTTTTTATTTTTTTATTTATTTATTATATATATATTTATATATATATATATAATTTAATTTTTATTTAGAGAAGAGAGAAGAGGCTTCTTCTTCTCTTCCCCACGATCAAAAACAGGGGACCCGAGCTTTTTCCCTGCACCTCCCCCTCATCCGGCCAGGTAGGCCATCTCCGGCCACCCTCCCCGGCAACCTCCATGACGGTGAGGCTACCGTCTCAGTGGCAGCCCCACCCCTCTTTGCTGCCGACGACGGAAGGAGAGAATAGCATAAACAGGGTGTCCCTGTTTGAGCTCGAACCGGCATCTCGCCGGCTTCCAAGCACACCGATGGCCGGAGGATCGATTCGCAAGAAAGGGAAAAGGAACATACCTTATTCTGATGGCCAAAAATAGCTCCGGCGGCCCTTCTCTTCCGATCAACACTCACGGTGCTTCCTTTGAGAAAAAATCCCACAAATTCCTCAAATTTCTTCGAAATTTTTGTTGAAAGATCCTAAGGGAGGAAGGGGGGTCTTTATAGGAAATGATTTCTACCCTAGCCGGACTCTTCGAGTCTGATTTCATCGGAACGGGAAGGAAGAAGACTCCGATTAGGAGTCTTCCTCCACCTCTGTAATTTTTTTTTTTGTTGGGCCGTCTAAGTTTATATGCCCAAGTACCTGGGCTGTTACAATCTTCCCCCCTTAAAAAAATTTCATCCTCGAAATTTACATACCTGAGTTTTCGAAGAGTTGTGGATACTTGATCTTCATTTCTGTCTCGAGTTTCCATATAGCCTCTCTCTCGCTATGATTGCTCCATTGGATCTTCACATAAGGAATACTTCGATGCTGTAACACCTGATCCTTCTTGTCAACAATCTGTATCGGATATTCTTCATAAGTCAGATCCTTCTGAAGATGCAAAGGTTCATAACTCACCACATGACTTGGATCTAGAATATACTTTCTCAACATTGATACATGAAACACATTATGTACACCAGATAAAGCCGGCGATAATGCTAACCAATATGCAACCTCTCCAATCCTGTCTAAAATTTCAAATGGGCCAATATACTTTGGACTCAACTTACCATGAACTCCAAATCTCATGATACCTTTAGTAGGAGAAACTCTCAGAAAAACATGATCACCTACTTGAAATTCCAGCTCCCTTCTTCTATTATCAGCATAACTCTTTTGCCTGCTTTGAGCTATACGAAGTCGTTCCTGGATCATGTGTACTTTTTCCACTGTCTGTTGCACTATTTCTGGTCCCAACAGTTTTTTTTCTCCCACCTCATCCCAACAAATGGACGATCTACACTTCCTTCCATATAATGCCTCGAAAGGAGCCATCTGAATGCTTGCTTGGTAACTATTATTATAAGTGAACTCAACCAATGATAAGTGATTATCCCATGCACCGCCCAAGTCCATAACACAAGCCCTTAACATATCCTCTAGGATCTGTATGGTTCGTTCTGATTGTCCGTCAGTTTGAGGATGAAAAGCTGTACTGAATTTAACTTGGTACCAAGGGCTTTATGAAGACTCCTCCAAAATTGAGAAACAAATCTACTATCTCGATCTAACACAATAGTGACTGGTACTCCATGCAGTCGTACTATCTGCTCTATATATAAGCCTGCCAATCTTTCTAAGGAAAGACCAATTTGAAAGGGTAAGAAATGCGCTGATTTCGTCAATCGGTCAACAATTACCCATACAGTATTATTATTCCGAAGTGTTTTAGGTAACCCAGTCACAAAATCCATAGTAATATGCTCCCATTTCCACTGAGGAATAAGAAGAGACTGCAATGGTCCTGCTGGTCTTTGATGTTTGGCTTTTACTTGTTGACATACCAAACATTAGGCTACAAATTGTGCAATATCCCTTTTCATACCAGACCACCAAAAATTTCTTTTCAAATCTTGATACATTTTTGTGCTTCCAGGATGCATGGTGTAAGCCGAACAGTGAGCCTCCTCCAGAATCTCGTCCCTTAATCCTGGAATCTTGAGAACACATAGTCTGTTATCGAACCTCAATGACCCATCCTCATGTGTCCAAAATTTTGTCTGTATACCGGATTCCACTGCTTCATGACCTTTTATAACTCTGAATCCTCCTTTTGAGCTGCTTTCGTCTTTTCAATCAAAGTAGGCTGTAGTACAAGATTTGCAAGTTGAACTTGAGAATCATGTAGTCATATTTCAATTCCTGATTTCTCCAAATCTAGCAATATAGGCTTTTGTGAGGTAATTAGAGCAGCCAATTCACCAGAAAATTTTTTACTTAGAGCATCGGCTACAACATTCGCCTTTCCGGGATGATAATTTATTGTCAACTCATAGTCCTTCAATAGCTCCAACCACCTCCTTTGTCTCAAATTTAACTCCTTCTGAGTAAAGATATATTTTAAACTTTTATGATCTATAAAAATCTCGTAATGCTCTCCATATAAATAATGCCTCCATATTTTTAAAACAAAAACCACAGCTGCTAATTCTAAGTCATGAGTAGGATAATTTTACTCATATGACTTCAATTGTCGAGAGGCATAAGCTATCACCTTTTCTTTTTACATCAAAACACAACCGAGACCTTTACGAGAAGCATCGCTATAGATAGTGAAACCTTCTATCCCGGATGGAACGGTTAAGATTGAAGCAGTCACTAATCATCTTTTTAACTCTTGAAAGCTTTGCTCGCATTCATCTGTCCATTCAAACTTTACTTGTTTCTGTGTTAGATGAGATAGAGGCAGGGCAATACAAGAGAAATCTTTCACAAACCTTCGATAGTAGCCAGCCAACCCCAAAAAGCTACGTACCTCTGATACATTAGTAGGTCGGCTCCAGTCAATTACTGCCTCCACTTTCTTTGGGTCAACTGAAATACCATCCTTGGAGATGACATGCCCGAGGAAAGTAATAATGTTTATCCAAAATTCACATTTTTGTAGCTTTGCATACAGCTTCTTTTTTCTCAGTGTTTGTAATACAATCCTCAAATGTTCTTCATGCTCGAGTGAGCTTTTCGAGTAAATTAAAATATCATCAATAAATACAACTACAAATCGATCCAAGTATGATGCAAACACTCGATTCATAAGATCCATAAAGGCTGCCGGTGCATTGGTCAAGCCAAATGGCATGACTAAAAACTCATAATGCCCATATCTAGTCCGAAAGGTTGTTTTTGATATATCTCCAGACTGTATCTTCAACTGATGGTAGCCAGAACGAAGATCAATTTTTGAGAAGATCTGTGCCCCTTGCAACTGATCAAACAAATCATCGATTCGTGGTAAAAGATATTTGTTTCACACTGTTACCTTATTTAATTCTTGATAGTCTATGCAAAGCCGAAGGCTACCATCTTTCTTCTTCACAAAAAGTACTAGAGCTCCCCAAGGTGATACACTAGGTCTAATGAATCCTTTGTCCAACAACTCTTGTAATTGCTTTTGTAATTCCTTCAATTCTACTGGAGCCATTTGATAAGGGACTTTAGAAACTGAACTCGTACCAGAGATCAAGTCAATAGAAAACCCAATCTTTCGATCAGGAGGTAGTCCAAGCAGGTCATCTGAAAAAACATCAGAAAATTCCTTCACAATAGGAATATCCTATAACTTGAGCTTATTATCTTGAGTGTCTAATACAGTAGCTAGAAATCCTTCACATCCTTTTCTAAGAAATTTCTGGGCATGGATAGCTGAGATGAACTTCTGATGAAAGAAGGGTTTAGTACTCATGAAACTAAACTCTGACTGATCTGAAATTTAAAATCTTATTATCTTTTTGAAGCAATCAACTGTAGCATGATATGCTGCTAACTAATCCATCTCCAGGATTAGGTCAAAGTCCTTCATTTCTAAGACTAATAAGTCTGCTTTCATCTTCCTATCTTCAATACTCAGTATACAATCTTTGTAAATTGAATTAACAAAGATCACCTCTCTACTTGGTGTGCAGACACAAAGATCATTTTTTAAAGGTGTAGGAGATATCTCATTGGTCTTCTTAATAAAACTAGTTGCTATAAAAGAGTGGGTAGCTCCAGGGTCAAATAGAGCATAGACACTGTTGGATGCTATTTTAATCATACCTGTCAGATATTTACATAATATTCATTTATCATTCAGGGCTATATGTCCATATATATCTAAGCATAGAGTATTTCATGACATATATTTAAAAGAACTTTTAAGAGTTTGGTTCAGTACCTATCACCACTGAGTTAGAAGCATTAGCATCCTGTTGTGTAAGTGCATAGACTCATCCTTGGGTCTTTGATTTTTGTTGTCCCGCATCTTGTCTTTGTACATCTTGGGGTGCCCGATTTGCGGGGGTATTTTAAAAATTTTGAGGCATCTGCTATCTCTGTGATTCTCCTCCATTGCGGCATACAACTGCTTTGTGGCCATCTCGTCCACATTTGTAACATTGTCCCCAAGGCCATGTGCAATCTCGTTTAAGATGGGATCCTCCACATCTATAACATATAATGCTCCCCTGAGATTGTACTTTACTTTCAGTGGCAGTCTGGCTTGGTTTTGGGGTCTTTGGTTTGAAGGCTCTACTACTTTGACCTTGAGAATCAATTGCTCGACTCCTTTTCTTCATATTTTTCTCTCTTGCTACTTGAGCATCATTAAGTCCTTTTTCTATTATTAAGCATTTGTTGACAACTTCCTTATAAGTGGGCAGCTCAAATACAGTCACTAATTGTTGGATTCTATCCCTTAATCCATTCTCAAATTTTTTGGCTCGAATATTTTCCTCAGCTATCAATGCAGGGGCATATCTCAACAATTCTTCAAATTTGGCTGCATATTGAGCAACTATCATGTGGCCCTATACTAGTCGATCGAACTCTCAAAATTTCTGGAGTCGGATACTCTGGAAAAAATACTTCTCATAGAAGATCTTTCTAAATTCTTTCCATATAAAAGGTACATCATTTGGACCTAACTTTCCAATTTCCATCTCCCACCAATCGGCTGCCTCACCTTGTAACATAAAAGTGGCAAAAGTGACTTTATCTTCAGCAGGACATCTCAAAGCATGGAAAACTTTCTCTATTGCTTTTAGCCAGCTTTCAGCTTCCATAGGATCTAAGGTCCCTGAGAATGCCGGTGGTGCATACTTTTTGAAATCTAATAGATTGATTTGACGTTCATACTGATTTTCAGCTCCTTGTTGCTGTTGGAACTGTCGCTCCTGAAATATTTATTGTATGATCTGCTGTTGTTGTCCATGCTGCACCTCCAATATCCTCCTCATATCTTCCCTCGCAGCCATTTGTTGTTGAACCAGTACTTGCATTAACTGAGCTGCAGTAACTTGTTCCCCAAATTGAATTTCAGGTTCTCCTGGAGTTTCTTCCTCGGGAGTGACCTCTGCAGGCTCAGTCGGATGTTCTTGTTGTGGTGCATCATCATCTGATGAGGGTGGAGCATTTTCTTGTTGCATAGCTGGCTCCCAAGCATTAGAGCCATCCGTAAATCTGGTAGGTCTCCGATTTCACCCACGCTCAGTCCCTCGAGCCATGTCAACCTACACAGTTTCACTTTAGTCAGAAAATTTAAGAAAAAAAAAATCTCATATTAGTCAATTTTCATCTAAAAGTCTACCCATATACTCTTTCTCTGAAATAAATCTTAGGATTCCTAAACCTAGGCTTTGATACCACTCTGTCACGCCCCAAACCCAGCACCTAAGTTGGGCACGTGACACGGCCACACAAACCCTAGAGCAGCACCCTAAGGATCATGTAAGGCCTATTAATTTAACACTTCAAAATTTTAAATAACCAAGTAAATACCAAATCAATCCACCGAGTTACAACTTCGAATCAAATGTAAACTTGTTCAATACAATTATTCAAATGTTCATTGGTATCAGAGAACTTAAGCTAACTAATTTACTAAAGGCTTCAGTTCTCATTTGCTCTCGCCCAAACCATCCAAGCTAAGCATCCTGTGAGTCTGAAAAAAAATAAGAAGGAAATATGAGCTTCTCCAGCTCAGTAAGAATCACTGCACATGTACATCAAGCCAGTAGATAAAAGTAATATTTCTGAAATCAATACAATTTGTGAAGACTCATATGTATATAATAACTAAAATATTATCATAAATATATATTTAATAATATGGATCATCATATATCATCAAGTGAAGTCTTCATGCATTGTTGAATTACATATTATATGTTGCATCTTTTCACATTTTCAGTTTGTCAATCTTTTATCCCTTTTTGGCTTTGGACTAACCTAGACCATACCTCAATCTCTTTCCAATCTAATTTTTCTTTCATATAAGCCTTTCAAGGCTGTCCCAGGATGAGCTCCTGGCCGGCTGTCCCACGTACGAAAGCCTGTGAGAGACTGTCCCATGCATAAGCTCCTGGCGGACTTGTCCAGGCATGAGCTCCTGGCCGGCTGATCTATATGTCGAGGCTAGTCCAAACCATATCTTTTTTATTTAATTCTTGATTTTTTTGAATTATTTCAAATTACAGAATGATGAAATTGATAAATCATATCCATAAGATTCATACCATCAATCATAAAATCTTTCCATAACATATTCATATTTTAAAAAAAATTCATATAAGCCATATATCAATGTCTCGAGTATAGAAAACTCATCGATTATAAATTCAATATTGGAAATTCAACATATTAGACTAATAAATAAATAATATATATATATGGTGATGATCATGTATAGAATTCTTACCTCGATCAATGAGAAATCAAATTCACAGCCTTATAGTTTGAAAATCAAAACCCTACTCATTGTCCCCCTGGTCGTTGGGCTGTTCTTCTATCAAACAAATTAATTTAACCAAATTAATTTTCTAAAAAAAAATTATATATTGAGGTTTATCGGAACTCTTACCTATGTCCCCCTTATTTTTATTTTTATTTATTTATTTACTTATTTATTTATTATATATATATATATATTTATATATATATATATAATTTAATTTTTATTTAGAGAAGAGAGAAGAGGCTTCTTCTTCTCTTCTCCACGATCAAAAACAGGGGACCCGAGCTTTTTTTGAGCACCTCCCCCTCATTCGGCCAGGTAGGCCATCTCCGGCCACCCTCCTCGGCAACCTCCACGACGGTGAGGCTACCGTCTCAGTGGCAGCCCCACCCCTCTTTGCTGCCGGCGACGGAAGGAGAGAACAGCATAAACAGGGTGTCCCTGTTTGAGCCCGAACCGGCATTTCGCCGGCTTCCAAGCACACCGATGGCCGGAGGATCGATTCGAAAGAAAGGAAAAAGGAACGTGCCTTGTTCCGGCGGTCAAAAACAGCTCCGACGGCCTTTCTCTTCCGATCAATGCTCACGGTGCTTCCTTTGAGAAAAAATCCCACAAATCCCTCAAATTTCTTCGAAATTTTTGTTGAAAGATCCTAAGGGAGGAAGGGGGGTCTTTATAGGGAATGATTTCTACCCTAGACGGACTCTTCGAGTCCGATTTCATTTGAACGGGAAGGAAGAAGACTTCGATTAGGAGTCTTTCTCCTCCTCTGTAATTTTTTTTTTTTTTTATTGGGCCATCTAAGTTTACAGGCCCAAGTACCTGGGCTGTTACAATGTTGGAGTCGCAGATGGCTGACCCATCATTGAAGTGTCGAAGTCCTTCAGTTGCAACCGATGCCACAGAAGAGCTCTTCCAAAGAAAAGATTCTTGCATTCCTTTCCTTCCAGCATGACCAATTGCAGCTGACACTAACAAGATGCTTGTCGGACTTTGGTGGAAAGTTGCATGGAACTTGTTGCATTAAAGCCTTATTGTGGCAGCATGGACTTATTGTTAAGTTGCAATACCCTTGAAAGTGAAAGTATTTCTTTGGCTTGTGGTTAAGAACAAAATTCACACGGGTATAAGTCACCAAGAAGGGGTGGAGTATCTGCTCAGGTTGTCCTTTGTGCAGTGCTAGGGAGAAGACGATCCAACATCTATCCATCAATTGCCCGTTTGTCAAAAGTCTTTAATATTCTGAAAATCTAATTAAAAATCAGAGGTTGGCCTCCGTCGGTGCATGAGATGTGGACAACATGGAGAAGAAAGAAATTTCCATTATTGATTAGTCGAGCTGCGGACCAACTGATCGCTGCATTTTGTTTCGATTGGAGAGAAAGGAATAATAGAATCTTCTTAAACAAGGCTTCTTCGGTCTGCATAGTTCTCCAAAAACTTCTCTCTGATTTCTTTCTGTGGAAGAATTTTGTTCTTCAGTGTCAGCTGCCGGCCACAACTCCCAATGGAATGCTTTGAAGAGCTTGGTACTTCCTTCAGCAACCACCGAAGTTGGAAACAGCAGATGAAGACTTCTCTGTGAGCCATTCGATGTTGTCGGAGAATGGTTCCTGATGCCTTTTATCTGCCTGCTCTTCTCCCTTTCCCTCTGTTTTGTGGCTGTCCCTCTCATTGTTTCCTCTGTTTTGTTTTTGCTGTTCTCCAACGTTTCTTCTCTTCCCCTTTATTTTGTTTTCCTCCATTTTGTTTTCTTGGTTTCGCTCTCTGTATTCGTTTTAGACTATCAATAGAGGCCGGGTGGCTGTCATCCTTCTTCCCTTTCCACTCAAAAAAAGATTAGTTGCAAAGCAATTGTGCCCTGCGTACTTAGGAAGTTTGTTTAAGAAGTTTGTTTACTTTTGCTGCGCATAAGCTACAAAGAGCATTTCAGCGACAAGGAAAGTGCTCCTCTCCTACATAACACAACTTGCTGGCACGAGCTTTGATGAGCGGAACGAGGACCCTTCAGTGTCATGTGGGATGGATCTCATGGAATGGAAGGAAAATGTGGGTTTTTCAGGAAAATGAAATGGATGCCAATGGGACCTTTGATATGGCTCCTCGGCTTGCACATGAATTCATAGCAGCTATGGAATGCCTCTCAGCCTCTCAAGCATAAATCTACTATTGTGTTCCCGGCATCGAATCCTTTTGCTGTAGCTGTAACACCCCGCCCAATTGGGCCCAGAATCAGCCACAGCCCAAACACACAAAAAAAAAAAAAAAAAGAAGAAAGAAACAGAGGAGAAGACTCCCGAAGGGAGTCTTCTTCCTCCGTTCACCGGCTCCCAATCGGAGTCGAAAAAGAGCCCCCTCCAGCTCTATTTAAGGAGGAGATCCCTCCTCTCTCCCTTCCACCAAAGATCCGAGATTCAGTCGGTGACAATTGTCGGAAAACCACCATGGAGACCCGACCTGTGCCCATCCAATTTCTCGCCGGAAACCCTCACTGACGTCGAAGGTGACACTCCTCCTTCTTCCTCTATTCTCCTCTTTTCTTCCCATGCCGGTGTGCATGCTCGCCAGCGACCGGAGTCGTCAGATTTTGTTGCGGAAGAAACCTCTATTTTGCTCGTTTTTCTTCGATTTTCCGACGCCAGTGGCCACCATCGACCACCGATTTGGTCCCTCCGAGCCGTGGGATCGTCGGCCCTTGACGTCGGCCACCGCCATGCCGGCTGTGGCCCTTGGTCGGCCGAGCAAAGGAGGGGATTTGAGATCCCCTGTTTCGGCCCAAGAGAGGGCCGTGGGAAGAAGAAGGAAAAGAAAAAAAGAGAAAAAGAAGAAGGAAAAGAAAAGAAAAGAAAAGAAAAAGAAAAAGAAAAAGAGAAAGAGAAAAAGAAAAATAGAAAAAAAAGAAAGAGAGAATTTTCTCTCTCTCCTTTCTTTTCCTCTTTCCTCTTTCCTCTCTCCTCTCTCTACTTTCTCTCTAAATTCTCTCTCTAGATTTTTTCTCTCCTTTTATGGATTTTATCTCTCTAGAGTCTTTCTCTCTCTTTGATTTCATCACAAGACCCTAGGATAAACTTGAGATGAAAATAAGATAATTTGAGATTGCTCCGAAATTCATGCAGTAGATCTGATTCCAGCCCGATCCTATTCAAAATTTATAATATTTAATTTATATTAAGTCACCCTGATATGATCTTTGATGATCTCGATCATGATTGCCTCATCTGAAGGATACAAAAATTTTCTCTTACTACTTTCGCTCTCTAGAATTTTCTCTCTCTTCATGGATTTTTTTCTCTCTAAAAGTCTTATGGATCAGTGGAGGATCCAGATACTTAGATAAATCCTAATTTTGATTAATCCTAAGAGAGGTTCTCGATTTATGTTATTAGGATCGATTATCGGTAATTTCTCTATATGTGATTTTTATATTGATCAGGGTTATGAAGAGATGATTGTCTGCATATGATATCGAGTAAAATATTTTATTAAAAAAATTCATAAATCAAAGAAGAACATTGATTTCTGTATTTGGATCAGTCACCGATAAAGGTAAAAATTTCTGTACATGATCATCATTATATATATGCTATTTTACTGTTGGTCTTGCATTATTGGTTTTGCATCGTCGGATTTGAGATCGATGAATTTATTATATCTGAGATATTGTTATTTGATTTTGAGCATGAGTATGTTATGTCAATATATATGTATCAGAGATTGATGGCATGATTATATGGATATGACATATCAGAATTGATCATAATGCAAATCAAAATTGATTTGATGAAATCAACACATAATGATTAAATGAAAAGAAAGAGATATATGGTATGGACTAGCCTTATCATGTGGAACAGCCGACCAGGAGCTTATGCCTGGGACAGCCCACTAAGAGCTTATGCCTGGGACAGCCCCCACTGGCTTACAGGTGGATTAGCCGATCAGGAGCTCATGCCTGGGACAGTCCGTCAGGAGCTTATGCCTGGGACAGCCTCTCACGGGCTTTTGTACGTGGGACAGCCGGCCAGGAGCTCATCCTGAGACAGCCTTGAAAGGTTTTTAAGTGGATATTGATCCGGATAATGTCTGAGGTATAGACTTGGATAGTTCAGAGCCAGAAAGATAAGGTTAAAAATCATGTGATTATGAAAAGAGAAATAAAAGATAAGACATAAAATAATTGTTGAACAAAAGTATTTCACCTGTTAACATATGATGATGCATCTATTTTAACAAGACAGAAAATTTATGAATGTTTGCATTATTCTGGATATTGAACATGAGATTTTATATTTTATTACTTATCCTTATTTTCAGACTATATTACTATATCAGTGTGATATGAAAATTCTTACTGGGCTGTAAAGCTCACACCCTTCATCTTTCTTTTTCTTCTCAGAGTTACAGAACATTCATGATTGGCTATGGCTTAGATTTATGGGTGAGCAGATGGATAAATAGAGTATCATTGTACCTGATCAGAGGATTGAAAAAATTTAATTTGTAATTATGCAAGGTTTTATGAATTATTGTTGAAATTAATTATTATGGATGTTAAGATTGTAATGATTTATTTTGGCCTTGCATATTCTTTAGGGCTTGCTTTAAAGAGTGTGCGGCCATCACGTATCCGACCCGGGTGTTGGGTTCGAGACGTGACAGAATGGTATCAGAGCTCAGGTTATCATCATTAAGGATTATAATATAAATGATTTAAATATTACAGAGTAATAACAGAGCTTAGGTTATGATTATTGGGGATTATGATATAAATGATTAGGATTTGATAAAATGATATTAGAGCTTAAGTTTAAGTCACTAGAAATTATGAAGTGATATCAAAACTTTATGCATGATCAATAGGATGTGACAGAGTGATATCAGAGAATATGATAGAACAAGTACTAGAGCTCAGATTTAAGGTCACTAGAAATTGTCATATAAGTGATATCAAAATTTTGGAATTATAATCAATAGAGTATGATTGATAATATCAGAGTTTAAGATTATGATCATTAAAGGTATGATAGAATGATATTAGAGTTAATGTTATGATCACTAGAGAATATGATTTAAGTGGTATTTGAGTTTAAGGTTATAATTATTCAGAATTATAATTTTAGTGATATCTGAACTTAGGTTATGATCATGAGGAACATGATAGATATAAAAGAAAAGATTCAATATTTAGATTTTGAATCAATAGATATTAAGATGAAATTTATGCATAAGTGGCATATGATATCTATAATAGAATTGACGAGTTATATCTTGGATTTCAATTAGTAGAGTGGCCTGAATATAAGAAGAGTTGACCCTGGAAGGAAGCGGGAGGTATTGATATATTATGTTGAGTAAACTCGATGATTTTGGAATGCTAAACTTATATGGAAGAAAATCATGATAACTTTTCTGATTTTGATGTTAATTATTTGAGCATTACAAATTTTAAATTTATCAGAAGAAAGTTAGGATATGGTCTAAGAAGAAATTTCATCATATGAGAGAGAAATATTTTTGAGTATTGAACCTATAAGAGGATCATATATGAAACTCAATCTTAGATGAAAAAATATACTTGAATTTTATTATGAGAATATGAGATACACATCTTGGTGAAATCTTTGGTTACTCAAAATATCATATTCTGAATATGATTTCTCTATCTTTCAAATTATATTGAATTTCAAGACAAAAGTTTACTTTTCTAAGTGGATCAAAAGTATTTTGATATTGTTGTTAAATTAAAGAAAAAAATTTATTTTGTCAGAGTATGATATACAGGTTATGATAAAATCTTTAATAATTCGTATTACTATCTTTGGATTAGATTTTTTTTAATTTTTCTTGTGATTGTTGAAGATGGTGAAGTGTATTAATTATTCAAGTCAAAGTTTGGATTTTTTTTAAATTGAACTAAGACATCTTGTTAGTGTTAAATTTTGAATGACTTATACAAGGAATAAGATTTTGTATGGATTTATTAATTAATATTAAGGGTTGTGATGAAGAGAGCTCTACAAGAAATTATCAAGTTGATTCTACTTACAAGGATATTGGCTTGAGTTCTTCTAGTTTGTCAAGTTAGAATTAATTCTTTTAAAAAGAAAGATTGATTTAGAAATTATCTAAATGATTGTAAGGTAAATCTAAAGTTGGCATATTGGATTCTTGAAGAGTGATAAAGCTTATACAATGATTTCAAACATAGAAAGTGGATCAAGATTTAATTTTTATATGCTATACCCAAAGGTAGTAAAGATAAAGAAACTTAAAATTTTGTCTTAAGTCTTATTGAAATTTGAAGGTTGGATCTATCCTGGATTAATCTAATATATAAAGATATTTTTATCTTTGATTGACTTATATAATTTAATAAATTAAGATCAGAGTGCACCGCAAAAGCATGGTGGTTTAAATCAATTAAAAATATTAATTCTTTGATTCAAAAGATATTATAGAATACATTAGTTACAAATAAGAAAAGATTTTTCTGATAATGAAAGGATGCTACAGATTTGGATCTAATCTGATCATAGTCGGATAATTTTTGTCAGTAGGTTATTTTATTATAGATAATATCAAGAAGAACTTTAGACATCTCAAGTTATAGCTTGATAGTTCTGTTATTAGTTCAAACTTAGAATGTCTTGACATAGATCTCATATTTTTTTCAAATTTAATATTGTTACTCGAACTGATATAGAAGATTGAGGTTTTCTTAAGATGAGAGTTTACATATAAAATTTGTTGAAAGGTCAAGAGAAGAAAGAATTCGATGATTGTAAAGAGTGCCCGATGTTTGGCCTTTATTTATTTTTCTATCATAGGCAGTTTGAAATTATGAATTTCGAGTGGAATGTATTAGACAAATAATGATGGTATATTAATACAAGTCTAAAATGTTACGGTTCTTCAAAAAAGTTGAGAAATCAATAAGAAGGGATGAGTTTGAGATTTCAAATAATTTTGTTATAACAAGATCATGAGAAATAAATAATATATAAGACATTATCGTAAGCTTGAGAATGACATGAAGAATGGATACTTTGAAATATGTATCTCAAACGACATAACTTAATTTCGAGGATGAAATTATTTAAAGGGGGAGAGAATGTAACACCCAGCCCAATTGGGCCCAGAATCAGCCACAGCCCAAACATAAAAAAAAAAGGAGGAAAGAAACAGAGGGGAAGACTCCCTTTGGGAGTCTTCTTCCTCCGTTCACCGGCTCCCAATCGGAGTCGGAAAAGAGCCCCCTCCAGCTCTATTTAAGGAGGAGATCCCTCTTCTCTTCCTTCCACCAAAGACCCGAGATTCAGTCGGTGACAATCGTCGGAAAACCACCGTGGAGACCCGACCTGTGCCCGTCCAATTTCTCATCGAAAAGCCTCACCGGCGTCGAAGGTGAGCCTCCTCCTCCTTCCTCTCTTCTCCCCTTTTCTTTTCGTGCTGGTGTGCATGCTCGTCGGCGACCGGAGTCGCCGGATTTTATTGCGGAAGAAACCTCTATTTTGCCCATTTTTCTTCGATTTTCCGACGTCGGTGGTCACCGCCGACCACTGGTTTGGTCCCTTCGAGCTGTAGGATCATTGGCCCTTGTCGCCGGCCACTGCCATGCCAGCTACGGCCCTTGGTCGGCCTAGCAAAGGAGGGGATTTGAGATCCCCTGTTTCGGCCCAAGAGAGGGCCGTGGGAAGAAGAAGGAAAAGAAAAAAAAAGAAAAAGAAGAAGGAAAAGAAAAAAAAAAAGAAAAAAAAAGAAAAAGAAAAAGAAAAAGAAAAAGAGGAAGAGGAAAAGAAAAATAGAAAAAAAAAGAAAAGAGAAAATTTTCTCTCTCTCCTCTCTCTCCTTTCTCTTCCTCTTTCCTCTCTCTTCTCTCTACTTTCTCTCTAGATTCTCTCTCTAGACTTTTTTCTCTCTTTTTATGGATTTTATCTATCTAGAGTCTTTCTCTCTCTTTGCTTTCATCATAAGACCCTAGGATAAACTTGTGATGAAAATAAGATAATTTGAGATTGCTCCGAAATTCATGCAGTAGATATGATTCCAGCCCGATCCTATTCAAAATTTATAACATTTAATTTATATTAAGTCACCCTGATATGATCTTTGATAATCTCGATCATGATTGCCTCGTCTAAAGGATACAAAAATTTTCTCTCTCTACTTTTTCTTTACTTTCTCTCTCTAGAATTTTCTCTCTCTTTATGGATTTTTTTTCTCTAGAAGTCTTATAAATCAGTGGAGGATCCAGATACTTAGATAAATCCTAATTTTGATTAATTTTAAGAGAGGTCCTCGATTTGTGTTATTAGGATCGATTATCGATAATTTCTCTATATGTGATTTTTATATTGATCAGGGTCATGAAGAGATGATTGTCTGCATATGATATCGAGTGGAATATTTTGTTAAAGAAATTCATAAATCAAAGAAGAACATTGATTTCTGTGTTTGGATCAGTCACCGATAAAGGTAAGAATTCCTGTACATGATTACCATTATATATATGCTATTTTACTGTTGGTCTTGCATTATTGGTTTTGCATCGTCGGATTTAAGATCGATGAATTTATTATATCTGAGATATTATTATTTGATTTTGAGCATGAGTATGTTATGTCAATATATATGTATCAGAGATTGATGGTATGATTATATGGATATGACATATCTGAATTGATCATAATGCAAATCGAAATTGATTCGATGAAATCAACATATAATGATTAAATGAAAAGAAAGAGATATATGGTATGGACTAGCCTTGTCATGTGGAACAGCCGGTCAGGAGCTTATGCCTGGGACAGTCCGTCAGGAGTTTATGCCTGGGACAGCCCCCACTGGCTTACAGATGGATCAGCCGGTCAGGAGCTCATGCCTGGGACAGCCCGCCAAGAGCTTATGCCTGGGACAGCCTCTCACGAGCTTTTGTACGTGGGACAGCCGGCTAGGAGCTCATCCTGGGACAGTCTTGAAAATTTTTTAAGTGGATATTGATCCGGATAATGACTGAGGTATAGACTTGGATAGTCCAGAGCCAGAAAAAAAAGGTTAAAAATCATGAGATTATGAAAAGAGAAATGAAAGATAAGACATGAAACAATTGTTGAACAAAAGTGTTTCACCTGTTAACATATGATGATGCATTTATTTTAACAAGATAGAAAATTTATGAATGTTTGCATTATTCTGGACATTGAAAATGAGATTTTATATTTTATTGCTTATCTTTATTTTCAGACTATATTACTATATCAGTGTGATATGGGAATTCTTACTGGGCTGTAAAGCTCACACCCTTCATCTTTCTTTTTCTTCTCAGAGTTACAGGACGTTCATGATTGGCTATGGCTTAGATTTATGGGTGAGCAGATTGATAGATAGAGTGTCATAGTACCTGATCAGAGGATTGAAGAAATTTAATTTGTAATTATGCAAGATTTTATGAATTATTGTTGAAATTAATTTTTATGGATGTTAAGATTGTAATGATTTATTTTGGCCTTGCATATTCTTTAGGACTTGCTTTAAGGAGTGTGCGGCCATCACGTATCCGATCCGGGTGTTGGGTTCGGGGCGTGACAGTAGCAAAGGTCAATTTTGATGGCTTTGTGAGAGGTGTAACCGCTGCTACTGGCTGCTTAATTTTTTTTGTTTTTTGATATAAAAAGGAGACTATTGTGCATTGGTACAATATATAGTCACCAAACTTTATTCACCATGAAATCTGTACAATGATACAGAAGCAAAAAAATTTACAAGAATGAAAGTTGGTGAAACAGCGGTAGATAAATAAAATAAACAAATGGCTAAAGGATCCAAGGAGGCTCAGAGGGGAGTAAGAGCTCACTGAAACATCCAATTCGTCTGTCATCATAGCCTCTAAGGCGGGGTGCAAGCTAGTAGCATCCAAGTCCCAGAAGGTACTGGCTTCTTAATCAGAGATTCATTTGGCTAAGTCCTATGCACAGGTACAAGGTTACTTCACTTCTCTTAAATGACTATGGCAGCGCTGCGAGCTGTGTGGGAGAGCTTAATGGTCGCTGTCCGTACACCGCATCTCCACAGCATCTAGTTGGAAGGTGATTCTTTGACCATCATAAGGTGGATCAATAGGGGTAGGGACTCCAGTATGTTACTCCTCTACTGGCTGATATCTTGTACACCAAAGCCTTGCTCTTATTTCTGGGCTCAGAGAAGCGAATCAGCGCCAAGCTGGACCCAATTTAGACAAATTTTCAAGACAATCCGAGTCTCGTCAAGCTTGACAGATGTTTCATTTCTATAAGCCTTCATAATATATATGTTTCGTCTGCTGTCATTGAAGGCACTGCAGAGAATCACATCCGACCATCTTCCATTGCTGGTAACTTTCAGCTCTACTCTGAAACCAACCTCAAAGGGCTTAAAACCCTTCCGCTTTGAAAATATCTAGTATTCATTTGCTAGCCTCGATGATCTTATCAAAATATGGTGGGAAAGTGCACCTATACATCATGACGCAGCTGCAAATATGGTTTAAAAATTAAGATTTTTGAGGTCCAAGTTAAGGGAATGGAGCAGAATGCACATGGGGAACATATCAGCGCAAAAACAAGAGATTGATCATCGTATAGGAAAACTGGATGAAGCTGAAGATGCAAGGGGATTATCAGATGAGGAACAACAGGAAAGAATCAATCTGAAAAAGCAACTGGAAACAATATTGACTCGAGGAAATAATATGGAAACAACATTCAAGGTACCAATGGATTCGTGAAGGTGATCGCAACACAAAATTTTTTCATATCTCTGCGAGCAGTTGGAGAAGGAAGAACCATATCTCCGAAGTCCAACATGAAGGTGAAACTATATCTAACCATGAAGACATTGCAAAAATTTTCTTGTCCTTCTATCACAATTTACTAGGGGTAGCGCCAAAAAAAAAAAAATTGATGCCGATTGGGAAAAATTATACCAAGGGGATCATCTTAACCTCAACATCCTCGACGAACCTTTCTCCGACAACGAGATAAAACAGGTGGTTTGGCCAAAAACAAGTCATCAGGACCAGATGGATTTCCAGTGTCCTTTTATCAGAGATTCTGGGAAACTTTCAAACTAGATATGTTATAGCTTTTTACAAGTTTCTATGAACAAACTACAGACACCTCAAGATTGAACTACACCTTTATAGCTCTGATCCCCAAGAAGATAGATTGTTCATCAGTGAAGAATTATAGGCCAATCAGTCTCGAGAATGGCATCATCAAAATAATTTCAAAAATGCTTTCTAATAGGCTCAAACCGGTGATTGGGAACCTAGTATCCTCTTCATAGTCGGCATTTGTCGCAGGGAGATTAATCCATGAGAGCTATGTCTCAGCTTCTGAAATTATTTCAACTAGCAAGCGGAAGAAAGCCAAAGGATTTCTATGTAAAATTGATTTCGAAAAAGCCTTTGACAATATCTTTTGGAAGTTCTTACAAAACTTGTTACAGAAACGTGGATTTAGTAGCAAATGGAGCTCCTAGATCCAATCGGTTCTATCTACAAATTCATCCATTCTTCTCAATGGATCACCTAGAAGTTGGTTTTGCAGCAAAGGGGGACTCAAGCAAAGTAATCCTCTCTCCCCAATGCTTTTTATTCTAACAGCTGATCTCTTGGTTAGGTCTATAATGTTAAGATGAAGCCCATGTGAGAAAAATCCGACCCAGAACCGTAGGCAGGCCAGGCCCGGTCTAGAATCATGCGCGAGCGAGGCCCAATGCGAGTGCGACTCAGCGCGTGGTGCATGTGGTCTACCGCATTTCGTAGTCCACGGTGAGGCATCTGGACCGAGCGCCCGTTTCTACAGTGTTTCTCACGATCCACGATGGACTGACGCCCATTTTTAGGGCATTTCTCACGGTTTATGTGAGTTTTAGTGGACCGAGGCGTGACCGGACGGTCCTTATACCTCCCAATGATGATCGGATGGCTGATAACCTTTTCTGATTGATTTAAGCCTGATCTTGATCGATTTTTGGGTGATTTCGGGCCGTGCGATGCAGATCCGATGGCTCAGCTTATTTTTTTGATTCTACAGCGAATAGGACTCCATTTTTTATGAGGTTTCGACCTGGATTCATCTGGTGATGAGCTCTATTTAAGGAAAGGACTTGGGAGAAGGTTCAATAGGCTGAGAGTAGTGAAAACAGCAATCAAAGAGAGGGTTTAAGAGAAAAAAAATTAGAGACTTGAGATTCCTTTTTGAGAGAAAGGTAAGAGTATTTTTCTTTGTAAAAGAGAGTCTGTGTGAGTCTTTATTTTTCTTCTTCTTTTTTCTCTTCTTCTTCAATTTTGTACTTCATTATGCCATGGATTATTAATAGAAAAATATTGAGAAGGTCTT
The DNA here is from genome assembly GCF_000442705.2 of Elaeis guineensis. Lineage (NCBI taxonomy): Eukaryota > Viridiplantae > Streptophyta > Magnoliopsida > Arecales > Arecaceae > Elaeis > Elaeis guineensis. The sequence goes on along the minus strand of NC_025994.2, from coordinate 99,907,571 downwards.
GCCCATGGACATAGGCCGCCAACAATCAGGCTGAACCACGTAAATCTGCTGTGCTTTCTTTTCTCTTATTTTTATTGCTTGATTATCTCTCTCCTATTTTACGTTCTACATTTGTTCTAATTATCTTTCCTCTACAAAATGATCTTGCTTCCATTGTACTTGTGTGCTGTGTGGATCAAAGTGTGCTCGATTATCCATGGCCTGTTCTTTCAGTTTGGCATCAAAGTGCAGGAGATTCTTTTGTAGTTGGTTTGATCTGAAACAATGGCAGACAAGGTGACGATAACAAAATACGAGATACTGAGGTTTGATGGATCAAACTTTGCACTTTGAAAGATGAAGATGCAAGCAGTATTTATCAAGGATGGTTTTGAAATCGCTTTGCAAGGAAAAGAACATGAGCCATAAGAGATGACGGATGCGCAATATAAAGAGAAAGACAAGCTGGTGATAGCGAACCTCTATTTGACGTTGGATGATTCGATATTGTTCAATATCGAGATCGAGACTACTGCAAAAAGAGTTTGAAAAAAATTAAAGAACCTCTATGAAGGTAAGTTTTTAGTAAATAAAATCTATTTAAGATGGCAATTATATAATCTGAAGATGAAGGATGGGGCATCAGTTCAAGAGCACTTGGATGTATTCAATTCCATTGTAAGCAAGCTTGCGGCCCTAGTTGTCAGAATTGATGATGAAGAGAAAGCTAGCATTCTACTTTATTCTATGCCAGAGTCTTGGGATAATCTTATCATGAACTTGAGTCACGTTGAAATTCTTAAGATAGAGTCTGTTGTTATATTATTGCTTACAGAAGAGATGAGATAGAAATCTAGCCAAAGAAGCTCTTCGGGGGAGGCCATGGTAGCACGGGATAGGCCTTTCGAAAGAAAATGTGGTGATCGAGGAAAGTCAAGATCTAAATCTAAAGGCAAAAAAAAGGTAAAATACTGGAATTGTGAAAAAATAGGGCATGTAACGAAAGACTACCAGGCTAAAGGAGTTGATACAAAATTTGAATAAAAAAATATTCAAGGCAATATAGCAAAAAGTGAAACTGGTTCGGCTACTTCAGATGATGGGTATGCATTGACGGCATTGGAAAGATTTGAGCTTGCACGTTATTGGATTTTGAATTTGGGGGCATCTTTCCATTTGACTTCTTTTAAGGAGTGGTTTCATACATATAAATTATTAGATAGAGGAGTTATCTATTTGGGTAACAATATAAGTTATTCCGTGATTGAAGCGAAAGATGTTCGGATCAAGATGTTTAATGGTATAGTTAGGATGTTTTCAATGTACGGCATATCCCTACACTGTGTAAGAGCCTACTGTCATTTGAAAAGTTTTAAAAAGTTTTGTACGCAAGGCTTAAAGTTTATCAGAAAGAAAGATCAATTGAAGGTATCCAAAGGGTGTTTGGTGGTGATAAAGGGAGTACAAATATGTGGTCTTTATAAATTGATGGGCGAGACTCAGATGGGAGAGACGATAGTAGCAAGCTCAAAGATGGTGTCTCTGACAGTTTGGCATCAACGTCTGGGACATATGAGTGAGCGTGGGCTACAATTATTATCAAATAAAAAGTTTCTTCCAAAGTTCAAGTCAGCGCCATTGAAATTTTGTGAAGACTGTATCTATGGTAAACAAAAAAAGATCTCTTTCTCTTTATCACAACAGCAGAGTAAAAATTTTTTTGAGTTAATCCACTCAGATATTTGAGAGTCGCCTGATAAATCATTAGGTGGATGTTTCTACTTCGTCTCCTTCATTGATGACTTTTCTCGAAAGGCTTGGATATATATCCTGAAGTGAAAATTTGATATTTTTGAAATCTTTAAGAAATTCAAGGTTTTGATGGAAAATGAAAAAGGTTTGAAAATTAAATGCCTACGTTTTGACAATGGAGGAGAATATTGCTCTAAGGAGTTTGATGAGTTTTGTGGTGAGCATGAAATTCGACGACAGCTTACGGTTTCTGGGACACCACAGTAAAATGATGTGGCAGAGAGATTTAATAGAACACTCATAGAAAAGATCCGTAGTATGATGAGCACTGCAAAACTTGACAAGAGATTTTGGGCAGAGGCTGCATATACGGCTCGTTACTTGATTAATCGAGTCTCGACAAAATTTTTTGGGTTGGAAATTCTTAAAAACTTTGAAGTAGTAAGCCAATAAATTATTTCCATCTCCGTGTCTTTGGTTGTGATGCATATACGTGGATTCCAAAAGAAAAGAGGAAAAAATTGGACAGAAACTCTTGGAGGTGCATCTTTTTTAGCTACGCAAAAGGAGTAAAGGGATATCTGTTGTGGGACCCTACTATCCACAAGATCATTGTTAGTCGAGATGTTGTTTTCAATGAAGAACTTTTCAATGCACCAAGAAAAAGCAAGATGATAAAACCATTACTTCTATTGAGTTCTTCGATGTAAATGACGAAGTGCAAGTAGAGTAAGCACAGGAGATCGATGAGGTAGTTGATGATGGACCAAGTGTGGAGCCTCCGCAATCCTCTAAGGATGCTATGCCACTGGAAGAGCCACAAACGGAGCCTGAACAGCCTAGGAGAGTCATTAGACCTCCTGCTAGGTATGATGACTATGTCACTTCTTTCATTCCTTCTACTAATCATATTTGTGTTTATGTTGCTCTGGCAGAGGAAGACGAGCCAACTTCATACAGAAAAGCATGTGAGTCCACCAATGCTGAAAAGTGGCATTGTGCTATGGAGGAGAAAATGAAGTCACTTCGGAAGAACAAGACATGAGAGCTTGTAGTTCTACCAGAGGAGAGGAGTCTGATCTGTCACATCCCAAACCCAACACCCAGGTCGGATACGTGATGGCCGCACACTCTTTAGAGCAAGCCCTAAAGAATATGCAAGGCCAAATTAAATCGTTACAACCGTAACATCCATAACAATTTATTTCAACAATAATTCGTAAAACCTTGCACAATTACAATTTAAATTTCTTCAATTCTCTGATCAGATACTATGACACTCTATTTATCCTTCTGCTCACCTGTAAATCCAAGCCATAGCCAATCATAAGCGTTCTGTAACTCTGAGAAGAAAAAAAAAAGATGAAGGGTGTGAGCTTTACAGTCCCGTAAGAATTTTCATATCACACTGATATAGTAATATAGTCTAAAAATAAGGATAAGTAATAAAATATAAAATTTCATATTCAATATCCAGAATAATGCAAACATTCATAAATTTTCTGTCTTGTTAAAATAGATGCATCATCATATGTTAAAAGGTGAAACACTTTTATTCAATAATTATCTCATATCTTATCTTTCATTTCTCTTTTCATAATCACATGATTTTTAACCTTTTCTTTCTGGCTCTGGACTATCCAAGTCTATACCTCAGTCATCATCCGAATCAATTTTCATATAAAAAGTCTTTCAAGACTGTCCTAGGATGAGCTCCTGGCCGGCTGTCCCACGTATGAAAGCCCGTGAGAGGCTGTCCCAAGCATAAGCTCCGGCGGACTGTCCCAGGCATGAGCTCCTGGCCAGCTGATCCATCTGTAAGCCAGTGGGGGCTGTCCCAGGCATAAGCTCCTGGCGGGCTATCCCAGGCATAAGCTCCTGACCGACTGTTCCACATGACAAGGCTAGTCCATACCATATATCTCTTTCTTTTCATTTAATCATTATGTGTTGATTTCATCAAATCAAATCTGTCTTGCATTATGATCAATTCAAATATGTCATATCCATATAATCATGCCATCAATCTCTGATACATATATATTGACACAACATACTCATGCTCAAAATCAAATAACAGTATCTCAGATATAATAAATTCATCGATCTCAAATCCGTCGATGCAAAACCAATGATGCAAGACCAACAGTAAAATAGCATAAATATAATAGTGATCATGTACAGGGATTCTTATCTTTATCGGTGACTGATCCAAGCACAGAAATCAATGTTCTTCTTTGATTTATAAATTTTTTTAACAAAATATTTCACTCGATATCATATACGGATAATCATCTTTTCATAACCCTGATCGAATATAAAAATCATATATGAAAAAAATTACTCAATAATCGATCCTAATAACACAAATCTAGGACCTCTCTCAGAATTAACCAAAATTAGGATTTGTCTATGTATCAGGATCCTCCACTGATCCATAAGACTTGTAGAGAGAGAAAATCTATAAAGAGAGACAAAATTATAGAGAGAGAAAGTAGAGAGAGAAAGTAGAGAGAGAATCTTTGTATCCTTTCGATGAGGCAATCATGGTTGAGATCATCAGAGGTCATATCAGGATGACTCAATATCGATTAATCATGATTGATGTTATCGATTTCGAATAAAGATCGAATTGGAATCTAATCTACTGCTCGAATTTCGAAGCAATCTCAGGTCATCATCTTTTTATCTCAAGTTTATCCTTGGGTCTGTGATGAAATCAAAGAGAGAGAGAGAAAGACTCTAGAGAGACAAAATCCATAAAAAGAGAGAAAGATCTAGAGAGAAAAAATAGAGAGAGAATCTAGAAAGAGAAAATGGAGAGAGAAGGTAGAGAGAGGAGAGAGGAAAGTGAGAGAAAGGAGAGCGAGGAGAGAGAAAAAATTTCTCTCTCTTCTTCTTATCTTTATCGGTGAAATAGCATATATATAATAGTGATCATGTACAGGGATTCTTATCTTTATCGGTGACTGATGCAAGCACAGAAATCAATGTTCTTCTTCGATTTATAAATTTTTTTAACAAAATATTTTACTCGATATCATATACGGATAATCATCTTTTCATAACCCTGATCGAATATAAAAATCATATATGAAAAAAATTACTCAATAATCGATCCTAATAACACAAATCTAGGACCTCTCTCAGAATTAACCAAAATTAGGATTTATCTATGTATCAGGATCCTCCACTGATACATAAGACTTTTAGAGAGAGAAAATCTATGAAGAGAGACAAAATTATAGAGAGAGAAAGTAGAGAGAGAAAGTGGGGAGAGAATCTTCGTATCCTTCCGATGAGGCAATCATGGTCGAGATCATCAGAGGTCATATCAGGATGACTCAATATCGATTAACCATGATTGATGTTATCAATTTTGAATAAAGATCGAATTGGAATGAAATCTACTACACGAATTTCGAAGCAATCTCAGGTCATCATATTTTTATCTCAAGTTTATCCTTGGGTCTGTGATGAAATCAAAGAGAGAGAGAAAGACTCTAGAGAGATAAAATTCATAAAAAGAGAGAAAGATCTAGAGAGAGAAAATAGAGAGAGAATCTAGAGAGAGAAAATGGAGAGAGAAGGTAGAGAGAGGAGAGAGGAAAGTGAGAGAAAGGAGAGCGAGGAGAGAGAGAAAATTTCTCTCTCTTCTTCTTTTATTTTATTTATTTTTCTATTTTTATTTTCTTTATTTTTATTTTTCTCTTTTTATTTTTTTCTTTTTATTTTTCTCTTTTTCTTTTTTCTTTTCTTTTCTTTTCTTCTTCTTCTTTTCCTTCTTCCCACGGCTTCCCTTGGGCCGAAATAGGGGACGGACGAGGGGCTCCAGCTTGGCTCCGGCGAGGGCGACAGTTTCGTCGGAGGTCTGACAGCAGGTGGAGGCGGCGGTGGAGCAAGGGATGGCCGGCGGCAAGGTTTGACCAGCGAGAAATCAAGAAGAGATCGAAAAAATAGAGGACTGCCATATTTTCTTTTGTTTTTTGGTCATTGGCTGGTCACCGGCGGCCAATACCTTCAGGGAAGAGAGATAAAGGGATGAGGATCCTATCCTAGGGATGAGACACCGCAACCGACGGCACCGGTGGCCGAAAAAGAGAGGAAAGGGTCCGACCGAAATAGAGCAAAATAGGGGTTCACCTTGTTCATGGATTTTCCGGTGATCCCAACTGCCGGTGAGGGTCTAGAGCCATGGGGAGAAAGGAAATAGGGAGAGAAAGAAAATTTGGAGCCTTACCTGAGCTTCGATGGCCTCTTCGACCTTCGATTTTCGATGAACACAAGAAGAGGCTGCCGCGGCTTCCACGGAGAAAAGGAGAGGAATCGAGCTGAACGATCATCGGTGGAGGCTCATAAGGAAGAGGGGAGTCTTATTTATAGAGGGTCCTAGAGTTTTAAGGATCCCAGAACTCTTCTCCGTCCGAGATTCATCGGAGAAGAAGACTCTCATCGGGAGTCTTCTTCCCATTCTATTTTTTTTTTTTTGGATGGGCTGTGGGCTGATTCTGGGCCCAATTGGGTCGGGTGTTACATTCTCCCCCCTTCAAATAATTTCATCTTCGAAATTAACTTATGTTGTTTGAGATATATTCTAAATATATATATATATATATATACATGTATCATGTCATTCTCACGCTTCCAATAATGTCTTACATATTATTTATTTCTCATGATCTTGTTATAACAAAAATTATTTAAAATCTCAAACTAATCCCTTCTTATTGATTTCTCAATTTTTTGAAGAACTGTAACATTTTGAACTTGTATTAATATACCACCGTTATTTATCTAATACATTCCACTCGAAATTCATAATTATCTCAGACTATCCTTGATAGAAAAATAAATAAAGGTCAAATATCGGGTACTCTTCACAATCATCGATTTCTTTCTTCTCTTGACCTTCCAACAAATTTTATATGTAGACTCTCATCTTAATAAAATCCTAATCTTCTATATCAGTCCAAGTAACAATATTAAATTTTTTAAAAAATATGAGATCTATGTCAGGACATTCTAAGTTTGAACTAATATCAGAACTATCAAGCTGTTAATAAACTTGAGATATCTAGAATTTCTTGATATTATCTACAATGAAGCAACCTACTGACAAAAATTATCCGGCTATGATCAGATTAGATCAAAATTTATAGCATCCTTTCATTATTAATAAATTTTTTTCTTATTTACAATTAATGTATTTCATCATAATATCTTTTGATTTAAAAGATTAATATTTCTAATCAATTTAATCCACCACGCTTTTGCTGCGCACTCTGATCTTAATTTATCAAATTATATAAGTCTATCAAAGATAAAAATATCCTTATATATTAGATCAATTCAGGATAGATCCAACCTTCAAATTTTATATAAGACTCAGGACAAAATTTTAAGTTTCTTTATCTTTACTACCTTTAGGTATAACATATAAAAATTAAATCTTGATCCACTTTCTATGTTTGAAATTATTGCATAAGTTTCATCACTCTTCAAGAATCCAATATGTCTAGAATCAATTAAAATTAACCTTAAATTTACCTTACAATCATTTAGATAATTTCTAAATCAATCTTTCATTTTAAAATAATTAATTCTAACTTGACAAACTAAAAAAACTCAAGCCAACATCCATAAGTAGAATCAACTTGATTATTTTTTATAGAGCTCCCTTCATCACAATCCTTAATATTAATCAATAAATCCATACAAAATTTTATCCCTTGTATAAGTCATTCAAAATTTAACACTAGCAAGATGTCTTAGTTCAATTTTAAAAAAAATCCAAACTTTGACTTGAATAATTAATACACTTCACCATCTTCAATAATCTCAAGAAAAATTAAAAAAAAAATTTAATCCAAAGATAGTAATATGAATTATTAAAGATATCATCATAACTTGTATATCATACTCTGATAAAATAATTTTTTTTTTTAATTTAACAATAATATCAAAATACTTTTGATCCACTTAGAAAAGTAAACTTTTGACTTAAAATTTAATGCAACTTGAAAGATCAAAGAATCATATTCAGAATATGATATTTTGAGTAACCAAAGATTTCACCAAGATGTGTATCTCATATTCTCATAATAAAATTCAAGTATATTTTTTTCATCTAAGATTGAGTTTCATATATGATCCTCTTATAGGTTCAATACTCAAAAATATTTCTCTCTCATATGATGAAATTTTTTCTTAGACCATATCCTAACTTCTTTTTGATAAATTTAAAATTTGTAATGCTCAGATAATTAATATCAAAATCAGAAAAGTTATCATGATTTCCTTCCATATAAGTTTAGCATTCCAAAATCATCGAGTATACTCAACATAACATATCAATACCTTCCGCTTCCTTCCAGGGTCAACTCTTCTTATATTCAGGCCACCCTACTAATTGAAATCCAAGATATAACTCATCAATTCTATTATAGATATCATATGCCACTTATGCATAAATTTCATCTTAATATCTATTGATTCAAAATCTAAATATTAAATCTTCTCTTTTATATCTATCATGTTCCTCATGATCATAACCTAAGTTCAGATATCACAAAAATTATAATTCTGAATAATTATAACCTTAAACTTAAATACCACTTAAATCATATTTTCTAGTGATCATAACCTAAACTCTAATATCATTCTATCATACCTTAAATGATCATAATCTTAAACTCTGATATTATCAATCATACTCTATTGATTATAATCTCAAAATTTTGATACACTTATATGACAATCCCTAGTGACCTTAAATCTGAGCTCTAGTACTGTTCTATCATATTCTCTGATATCACTCTGTCACATCCTATTGATCATGCATAAAATTTTGATATCACTTCATAATCCCTAGTAACTTAAACTTAAGCTCTAATATCATTTTATCAAATCCTAATCACTTATATCATAATCTCCAATGATCATAACCTAAACTCTGTTATTACTCTGTAATATTTAAATCACTTATATTATAATCCTTAATGATCATAACCTGAGCTCTGATACTACTTTGTCACATCCTATTGATCTTACATAAAGTTTTAATATCTTTTCATAATCTCTGGTGATCTTAAACCTAAGCTCTGATACCATTCTGTCATAATATCCTAATCATAAATCTCACATGATCATAACCTAAGCTCTGATATTATTCTGTCATATCCTATCACGTATATCATAATTTTCAATGATCATAACCTAAGCTTTGATACCATTCTGTCACGTCCTAAACCCAACATCCGGGTCGGATACGTGATGGCCGCATACTCTTTAGATCAAGCCCTAAAGAATATACAAGGCCAAATTAAATTGTTACAACCTTAATATCCATAACAATTTACTTCAACAATAATTCATAAAATCTTGCATAATTACAATTTAAATTTCTTCAATTCTCTGATCAGATACTATGATACTCTATTTATCTTTCTGCTCACCCATAAATCCAAGCCATAGCCAATCATAAGCGTCCTGTAACTCTGAGAAGAAAAAGAAAGATGAAGAGTGTGAGCTTTACAGTCCAGTAAAAATTTCCATATCACACTGATATAGTAATATAGTCCGAAAATAAGGATAAGCAATAAAATATAAAATCTCATGTTCAATGTCCAGAATAATGCAAACATTCATAAATTTTCTGTCTTGTTAAAATAGATGCATCATCATATGTTAAAAGGTGAAACACTTTTATTCAATAATTATTTCATATCTTATCTTTCATTTCTCTTTTCATAATCACATGATTTTTAACCTTTTCTTTTTGGCTCTGGACTATCCAAGTCTATACCTCAGTCATCATCCGAATCAATTTTCACATAAAAAGCCTTTCAAGGCTGTCCCAGGATGAGCTCCTGACCGGCTGTCCCATGTACGAAAGCCCGTGAGAGACTGTCCCAGGCATAAGCTCTTGATGGACTGTCCCAGGTATGAGCTCCTGGCCAGCTGATCCACCTGTAAGCCAGTGGGGGCTGTCCCAGGCATAAGCTCCTGATGGACTGTCCCAGGCATAAGTTCCTGACCGGCTGTTCCACATGACAAGGCTAGTCTATACCATATATCTCTTTCTTTCATTTAATCATTATGTGTTAATTTTATCAAATCAATTCTGTCTTGCATTATGATCAATTCAGATATGTCATATTCATATAATCATGCCATCAATCTCTGATACATATATATTGACAGAACATACTCATGCTCAAAATCAAATAACAGTATCTCAGATATAATAAATTCATCGATCTCAAATTTGACGATGCAAAACCAATGATGTAAGACCAATAGTAAAATAGCATATATATAATAGTGATAATGTCCAGGGATTCTTACCTTTATCGGTGACTGATCCAAACACAGAAATTAATATTCTTCTTTGATTTATAAATTTTTTTGATAAAATATTCCACTCGATATCATATGCAGACAATCATCTCTTCATAACTCTGATCAAATATAAAAATCATATATGGAGAAAATTACTCAATAATCGATCCTAATAACACAAATCTAGGATGAGATAATCATGGTCGAGATCATCAGAGGTCATATCAGGGTGACTCAATATGGATTAACCATGATTGATGTTATCAATTTCGAATAAAGATCGGATCGAAATCTAATCTACTGCATGAATTTCGGAGCAATCTCAGGTCATCATATTTTTATCTCAAGTTTATCCTAGGGTCTGTGATGAAATCAAAGAGAGAGAGAAAGACTCTAGAGAGATAAAATCTATAAAAAGAGAGAAAGATCTAGAGAGAGAAAATAGAGAGAGAATCTAGAGAGATAAAATGGAGAGAGAAGGTAGAGAGTGGAGAGAGGAAAGAGAGAGAAAGGAGAGCGAAGAGAGAGAAAAAATTTCTCTCTTTTCTTCTTTTATTTTATTTTTTTTCTATTTTTGTTTTCTTTATTTTTATTTTTATTTTTTTATTTTTCTTTTTATTTTTTCCTTTTTCTTTTTCTTTTTCTTTTCTTTTCTTCTTCTTCTTTTCCTTCTTCTTCCCACGGCCTCCCTTGGGCCGAAACAAGGGACGGACGAGGGGCTCCAGCTTGGCTCCGACGAGGGCGACGGTTTTGTCGGAGGTCCGGCAGCAGGTGGAGGCAGTGGTGGAGCAAGGGATGGCCGACGGCAAGATTCGGCCGGTGAGAAATCAAGAAGAGATCGGAAAAATAGAGGACTGCCACTTTTTCTTTTGTTTTTCGATCATTGACTGGTCACTGACGGCCAATACCTTCAGGGAATAGAGATAAAGGGATGAGGATCCTATCCTAGGGATGAGACACCGCAACCGACAGCGTCGGTGGCCGAAAAAGAGAGGAAAGGGTCCGGCCGAAACAGAGTAAAACAAGGGTTCACCTTGTTCATGGATTTTTCAGCGATCCCAACTGTCCGTGAGGGTCTAAAGCCATAGGGAGAAAGGAAAGAGGGAGAGGAAGAAAATTTGGAGCCTTACCTGAGCTCTGGTGGCCTCTTCGACCTTCGATTTTTGATGAATACGAGAAGAGGCTGCCGCGGCTTCCACAGAGAAAAAGGGAGGAATCAGACTCAACGGTCGTCGGTGGAGGCTCGTGAGGGAGAGGGAAGTCTTATTTATAGAGGGTCCTAGAGTTTTAAGGGTCCCAGAACTCTTCTCTGTTTGGGATTCATCGGAGAAGAAGACTCCCATCGGGAGTTTTCTTCCCGTTCTGTTTTTTTTTTTGTATGGGCTGTGGGCTGATTCTGGGCCCAATTGGGCCGGATGTCATGTCCCGAACTCAACACCCGAGTTGGATACGTGATGGCCGCACACTCTTTAGAGCAAGCCCTAAAGAATATGCAAAGTCAAATTAAATCGTTACAACCTTAACATCCATAACAATTTATTTCAACAATAATTCGTAAAACCTTGCATAATTGCAATTTAAATTTCTTCAATTCTCTGATCAGATACTATGGCACTCTATTTATCCTTCTGCTCACCCGTAAATCCAAGCCATAGCCAATCATAAGCGTCCTGTAACTCTGAGAAGAAAAAGAAAGATGAAGGGTGTAAGCTTTACAGTCCAGTAAGAATTCTCATATCATACTGATATAGTAATATAGTCTGAAAATAAGGATAAGCAATAAAATATAAAATCTCATGTTCAATGTCCAGAATAATGCAAATATTCATAAATTTTCTGTCTTGTTAAAATAGATGCATCATCATATGTTAAAAGGTGAAATACTTTTATTCAACAATTATTTCATGTCTTATCTTTCATTTCTCTTTTCATAATCATATGATTTTTAACCTTTTCTTTCTGGCTCTGGACTATCCAAGTCTATACCTCAGTCATCATCCGAATCAATTTTCACATAAAAAGCCTTTCAAGGCTGTCCCAGGATGAGCTCCTGGCCGGCTGTCCCACGTACGAAAGCCCGTGAGAGGCTGTTCCAGGCATAAGCTCCAGGCATGAGCTCCTGGCCGGCTGATCCACCTGTAAGCCAGTGGGGGCTGTCCCAGGCATAAGCTTCTGGCGGACTGTTCTAGGCATAAGCTCCTGGCTGGCTGTTCCATATGACAAGGCTAGTCCATACCATATATCTCTTTCTTTTCATTTAATCATTATGTGTTGATTTCATCAAATCAATTCTGTCTTGCATTATGATCAATTCAGATATGTCATATCCATATAATCATGCCATCAATCTCTGATACATATATATTGACATAACATACTCATGCTCAAAATCAAATAACAGTATCTCAAATATAATAAATTCATCGATCTCAAATCCGATGATGCAAAACCAATGATGCAAGACCAACAGTAAAATAGCATATATATAATAGTGATAATGTATAGGGATTCTTACCTTTATCGGTGACTGATCCAAGCACAGAAATCGATGTTCTTCTTTGATTTATAAATTTTTTTAACAAAATATTCTACTAGATATCATATGCAGACAATCATCTCTTCATAATTCTGATCAAATATAAAAATCATATATGAAGAAAATTACTCAATAATCGATCTTATTAACACAAATCTAGGACCTCTCTCAGGATTAACCAAAATTAAGATTTGTCTATGTATCAGGATCCTCCACTGATCCATAAGATTTCTAGAGAGAGAAAATCTATGAAGAAAGAGAAAAATTCTAGAGAGATAAAGTAGAGAGAGAAAGTGGGGAGAGAATCTTCGTATCCTTCCGATGAGATAATAATGATCGAGATCATCAGAGATCATATCAGGGTGACTCAATATGGATTAACCATGATTGATGTTATCAATTTTGAATAAAGATCGAATCGGAATCTAATCTACCGCATAAATTTCAGAGCAATCTCAAGTCATCATATTTTTATCTCAAGTTTATCTTAGGGTCTGTGATGAAATCAAAGAGAGAGAGAAAGACTCTAGAGAGATAAAATTCATAAAAAGAGAGAAAGATCTAGAGAGAGAAAATAGAGAGAATCTAGAGAGAGAAAATAGATAGAGAATATGATCCGAGAAAAATCATGAAGAATCTGATCCGAGAAAGATCATGGCCACTTTGATTCGAGAAAGATCATGAATATTTCGATCCGAGGAAGATCACAGAAATCGATCCGAATAAAAGATCGTCGCATGATCTTGGTAGTCCAAAGCCAAGGCCAAAGCCAAAGCCAAAGCCAAAAAGAAAGGATTAAAGATGATGTGATAGAAAGATAAGTCATGAAACAATCGTTGAATAAAATTATTTCACTCATTAACATATGATAATGCAACTCTTTTGATAAAACAGATAGTCTATAAATGTTTGCAGTATTCTGGACAGTGAACATCGACTTTTATGTGTTATTGCTTATCTTTATTTTCAGATTATATTATTATATTGGTGTGATATGGAAATTCTTACTGGGCTGTAAGGCTCACACCCCTTCGTCTTTCTTTTCTTCTCAGAGTTACAGGATGCTTATGATTGGCTATGGCCTAGATTTACGGGTGAGCAGAATGATAGATAAAAGTGTCATAGTATCTGATCAGAGAATTGAAAAAAATTAAATTGTAATTATGCAAGATTTTATAAATTATTGTTGAAATAAATTATTATGGTTGATAAGGTTGTAACGATTTAATTTGGTCTTGCATATTCTTTAGGACTTGCTTTAAAGAGTGTGCGGCCATCACGTATCCGACCCGGGTGTTGGGTTCGGGGCATGACAAAATGGTATCAGAGCTTAAGTTTAAGATCACCAGAGATTATGAAAAGATATTAAAAACTTTATGTAAGATCAATAGGTTATGACAAAGTAGTATCAGAGCTCAGGTTATGATCATTAAGGATTATAATATAAGTGATTTAAATATTATAGAGTAATAACAGGGTTTAGATATGATCATTGGGGATTATGATATAAGTGATTAGGATTTGATAAAATGATATTAGAGCTTAAGTTTAAGTCACTAGAGATTATGAAATGATATCAAAACTTTATGCATGATAAATAGGATGTGACAGAGTAATATCAGAGAATATGATAGCACAGTACTAGAGCTTAGGTTTAAGGTCACTAGAGATTGTCATATAAGTAATATCAAAATTTTTGGATTATAATCAATAAAGTATGATTGATAATATCAGAGTTTAAGATTATGATCATTAAAAGTATGATAGAATGATATTAGAGTTTAGGTTATGATCACTAGAAAATATAATTTAAGTGATATTTGAGTTTAAGATTATAATTATTCAGAATTATAATTTTAGTGATATCTGAACTTAGGTTATGATCATGAGGAACATGATAGATATAAAAGAGAAGATTCAATATTTAGATTTCGAATCAATAGATATTAAGATGAAATTACGCATAAGTGGCATATGATATCTATAATAGAATTGATGAGTTATATCTTGGATTTCAATTAGTAGGGTGGCCTGAATATAAGAAGAATTGACCCTGAAAGGAAGCGGGAGGTATTGATATGTTATGTTGAGTATACTCGATGATTTTGGAATGCTAAACTTATATGAAAGGAAATCATGATAATTTTTCTGATTTTGATATTAATTATCTGAGCATTATAAATTTTAAATTTATCAGAAAGAAGTTAGGATATGGTCTAAAAAAGAAATTACATTATATGAGAGAGAAATATTTTTGAACACTGAACCTATAAGAGGTCATATATGAAACTCAATCTTAGATGAAAAATATACTTGAATTTTATTATGAGAATATGAGATACACATCTTGATAAAATTTTTGGTTACTCAAAATATCATATTCTGAATATGATTCCTTGATCTTTCAAGTTGTATTGAATTTCAAGTCAATAGTTTATTTTTTTTAAGTGGATCAAAAGTATTTTGATATTGTTGTTAAATTAAAGAAGAAAATTTATTTTGTCGGAGTATAATATACAGGTTATGATGAAATTTTTAATAATTCATATTATTATCTTTGGATTAGATTTTTTTTAATTTTTTTTGTGATTGTTGAAGATGGTGAAGTGTATTAATTATTCAAGTCAAAGTTTGGATTTTTTTTAAATTGAACTAAGACATCTTGCAAGTGTTAAATTTTGAATGACTTATACAAGGGATAAGATTTTGTATGAATTTATCGATTAATATTAAAGACTGTGATGAAGAGAGCTCTATAAGAAATAATCAAGTTGATTCTACTTCAGGATGTTGGCTTGAGTTCTTCTAGTTTGTCAAGTTAGAATTAATTTTTTTTTTAAAAAAATTGATTTAGAAATTATCTAAATGATTGTAAGGTAAATCTAAGGTTAACTTCAATTAATTCTAGACATGTTGGATTCTTGAAGAGTGATGAAGCTTATGCAATGATTTCAAACATAGAAAGTGGATCAAGATTTAATTTTTGTATGTTATACCCAAAGATAGTAAAGATAAAGAAACTTAAAATTTTGCCCTAAGTCTTATATGAAATTTGAAGGTTGGATCTATCCTAGATTGATCTAACATATAAGGATATTTTATCTTTGATAGACCTATATAATTTGATAAATTAAGATCAGAGTGCGCAGCAAAAGCATGGTGGATTAAATTGATTAGAAATGTTAATCTTTTAAATCAAAAGATATTATGATGAAATACATTAGTTGCAAATAAGGAAGAATTTTATTGATAATGAAATGATGCTATAAATTTTGATCTAATCTGATCATAGTCAGAAAATTTTTGTCAGTAGGTTGTTTCATTATAGATAATGCCAAGAAATTTTAGATATCTCAAGTTTATTAACAGCTTGATAGTTTTGATATTAGTTCAAACTTAAAATATCCTGACATAGATCTCATATTTTTTTAAAATTTAATATTGTTACTTGGACTGATATAGAAGATTGAGGTTTTCTTAAGATGAGAGATTACATATAAAATTTGTTGGAAGATCAAGAGAAGAAAAAAATCGATGATTGTGAAGAGTGTCCGATGTTTGACCTTTATTTATTTTTTATCAAGGGTAGTCTGAGATAATTATGAATTTCGAGTGAAATATATTAGACAAATAACGGTGGTATATTAATACAAGTCCAAAATGTTACAGTTCTTCAAAAAGTTGAGAAATCAATAAGAGGAGATGAATTTAAAATTTTAAATAATTTTTGTTATAACAAAATCATGAGAAATAAATAATATATAAGATATTATTGTAAGCTTGTGAATGACATAAAGAATGTATACTTTGAAATAGATATTTCAAACGACATAACTTAATTTCGAGGATGAAATTATTTGAAGGGGGAAAGAATGTAACATCCCGGCCTCAATTGAGCCCAGAATCAAGCCCAAAACCCAAACCCATATAAAAAAAAAAGGGAATAGAACGGGAAGAAGACTCCCGATGGGAGTCTTCTTCTCTGATGAATCTCGGATGGAAAGAGAATCCTAAGACCTTCGGAGCCCTAGGGACCTCTATAAATAAGCCTCTCCCTCTCTCAAGAACCTCCACCGGCGATCTTCAAGCTTAATTCCTTCTCTTTTCTCCGTGGAAGCAGCGGCAGCCTCTTCTCGTGTTCATAAAAAATTGAAGGTCGAAGAGGCCACCGGAGCTCAGGTAAGGCTCCAAATTTTCTTCCTGTCCCTCTTTCCTTTCTCCCCATGGCTTTAGACCCCCACCGACCGTCGGGATCGTCGGAAAATCCATGAACAATGTGACCCCTATTTTGCTCTGTTCGGCCGGGCCATCTTTCTCTCTTTTTCGACCACCGGCACCGCCGGTTGCGGCGTCCCATCCCCAAGACCGGACCCCCATCTCTCTCTCTTCCTTCCCTGAAAGTCTTGGCCGCCGGTGACCGACCAATGATCGGAAAATAAAAAGAATAGGGACGGTCCCCTATTTTTTTCGAAAACTCTTAAGCTCGCTGGCCGAACCTCACCGTCGGCCGGCTTTGCTTTGTCGCCGTCGCGTGATGCCATCCCCCTCATCGGAGCTCGTGCCATCGAGTCTCTTTCCCTCTGGTTCCCCACTGTTCTACCAAGGAAGAGGAAAGGAAGAAGAAAACGAGAAAAGAAAAAGAAAAAGAAATGAAAAAGAAAAAAGAAAAAGAAAAAGAAAAGAAAAAGAAAAAAGAAAAAGAAAAAAATAATAATAATAAAAATATGTGTGAGAGAAAGTTTCTCTCATCTTTCTCTCTTAAAGTCTTTCTCTCTCTAGAATTGAACTTCCTCTCTCTACATTCTCTTAACATTTTCTCTCTCTAGATTCTCTCTCTAACTTTTTTTCTCTCTCTTTATGGATTTTATCTCTCTAAGGTCTTTCTACTCTCTCTTTGATTTCATCACGGATCCTAGGATAAATTTGAAATAAAAATATGATGATTTGAGATTGCTCCGAAATTCATGCAGTAGATCTAATCTCAGTCCGATCCTATTCAAAATTTATAATACTTGATTCATATTGAGTCATCCTGATAGGACCTCTGATGATCTCGACTATGATTGTCTCATCTGAAGGATACGAAAATTTCTCTCTCCACTTTCTCTCTCTACTTTCTCTCTCTAGAATTTTCTCTCTCTTCATGGATTTTCTCTCTCTAGAAGTCTTATGATCAGTGAAGGATCCTGATACATAGACAAGTCCTAATTTTGGTTAATCCTAAGAGAGATCTTCGATCTGTGTTATTAGGATCGATTATCAGTAATTTTCTCCATATATAATTTTTATATTTGATCAGGGTCATGAAGAGATACGATTGTCTGCATAAGATATCGAGTGGAATATTTTGTTAAAAAAATTTATAAATCAAAGAAGAACATTGATTTTTGGTGTTTGGATCAATCACCGGTAAAGGTAAGAATCTCTGTATATGATCATCATTATATATGTTATTTTACCGTTGGTTTTATCTCATTGATTTTGCATCGTTGGATTTGAGATCGATGAATTTATTATATCTGAGACACTGTTATTTATTTATGTGATTTTGAGCATGAGTATGTTATATCAATACATATGTATCAGCGATTGATGGCATGATTATATGGGTATGATATATTTATTACACTGTAAAATTTGAATTGATTAATGAAGTTAAATATTATAATTTCATGAAAATAAAAAAGAAAGAGAAATATGGTTTGAACTAGCCTTGTCATGTGGAATAGCTTGCTAGGAACTTATGCCTGGGACAGCCCCCACAGGCTTATATGTGGAAGAATATGATCCGAGAAAGATCATGAAGAATCTGATCCGAGAAAGATCATGGCCACTTTGATTCGAGAAAGATCATGAATATTTCGATCCGAGGAAGATCACAGAAATCGATCCGAATAAAAGATCGTCGCATGATCTTGATAGTCCAAAGCCAAGACCAAAGCCAAAGCCAAAGCCAAAAAGAAAGGATTAAAGATGATGTGATAGAAAGATAAGTCATGAAACAATCGTTGAATAAAATTGTTTCACTCATTAACATATGATAATGCAACTCTTTTGATAAAACAGATAGTCTATAAATGTTTGCAGTATTCTGGACAGTGAACATCGACTTTTATGTGTTATTGCTTATCTTTATTTTCAGATTATATTATTATATTGGTGTGATATGGGAATTCTTACTGGGCTGTAAAGCTCATACCCCTTCATCTTTCTTTTCTTCTCAGAGTTACAGGATGCTTATGATTGGCTATGGCCTGGATTTACGGGTGAGTAGAAGGATAGATAAAAGTGTCATAGTATCTGCTCAGAGAATTGAAGAAATTTAAATTGTAATTATGCAAGGTTTTATGAATTATTGTTGAAATAAATTATTATGGTTGATAAGGTTGTAACGATTTAATTTAGCCTTGCATATTCTTTAGGACTTGCTTTAAAGAGTGTGTGGCCATCACGTATCTGATCCGGGTGTTGGGTTCGGGGCGTGACATATTTTACGTTTTATATTTGTTCTAGTTATGTTTCCTCTACAAAATGATCTTATTTCCACTATACTTGTACGCTGTGTGGATCGAAGTATGCTTGATTATCCATAGCCTGTTCTTTCACATAAAACTTGCACAATCAAGAAATCTAATTGAAGGCATTGCCCATCTGAAATTGTAAAAGAAACTCAATGCCTCCAATTTGCTGATGATACCTTAATATTCCGTGGCGCCTCCACAAGATATGCAAACATCCTCAAACTAATCCTCTACTCCCATGAGATGCAGACGGGGTTAAAGATTAACTTCATCAAATCTAACCTGATTGAGATTAATTTGTCGATGGCAGAAAGCTCAGGACTCACAGCAATTTTAAGTTGCCAAAGCTCTCACTTCCATATCAAATATCTGGGGCTCCCATTACATCACTCTCCCCTTCCCTCAAGCCAATGGGGTTTCCTTGCGGAGAAAGTCTCCAAAAAACTCTCTGGGTGGAAGCAAAATACCCTTTCCATGGCAGAGACAATAACATTGGTCAATTCAGTATTGAGAGCAATTTCATTATACTAGATGGCAGCCTTGAAAATCCCCAACCCAATCATTCTGAGGATCAACAAACTATGCCGTGACTTCATTTGGGGATATTGTTGCAGTAATTAGGACTCAGTGAGCAAAATCAGATACCTGGCTAACTGGCCCGGAATATGCCGCTCGAAAAATTTTGGAGGACTTGGCATTATTGATCTTAAAACAATGAATCAAGTGCTTCTGATGAAGTGTTGGTGGAAATACTGTACAGAAACTGATTGAGAATGGAAAATGCTGGTGGAATCAAATTATTATTTAAACACGCTCCCTACAGAATTGTCTCAATACTGGGTCCTGATAGCTTCTCCAGTCTGGAAGGAAGTTCTAAAGACATTTAAGCTGTTTAGGCAATGTACAACCACAGCAATTGAGAATGGACAGCAAATTTCCGTTTGGTTTGTTTTCTGGGTTGACGGGAAAACAGTAAGTGAAAGATATCCATCCTTGTTTGCTCTCGCAGTCAATCGGGATCTAAGTGTTGCTTCATTCCTTGCTAAGACTAATACATTAGATAACTTCAAACTACCATTCAGCTTCACTGCTACTTCAAAGTTTCAGGCATTAGAATCTCTTCTCAAAAATATAAATTTATCATGGCGGCATGCCAAAAAACTTTGGAGGTGGACTCCCAATGGAAACTTTGTTACTCGAAGCCACTATCTCTTTTTCAAACATGGGGGGATAACTTCTCAGATTGGGCTTATCGTATGAAAATTGCCAATACCTAAAAAAGTGAAAATTTTTGCCTGGTTGTGTTTCTATAATAAATTAAATTCTCACTGCTGAAAACCTTGATAAGAAAGGAATACAAGGCTTGGATTCTTGCCCTCTTTGCATCGATTAACAAGAATCCACAGCCACAGATCACCTCTTCACTCAGTGTTCCTACTCTACTCGTCTTTGGCTTTTGTTATTTCAATCGGGCAAACGAGGTCAGATTCCTCCGATCTACAAAGATCTCTGGAGCCCCTATCAATCTACAAGTGAGGATGAGGAGGAAACCATAGCATGGGACTGCCTACAGACCATATTCTGTTGGTGCATTTGATTAGAACGCAACAAACGTTTGTTTGTATTTGAGGCTCAAGTCTGTTTAGAAGTCGGAAAATCTATTGCTTGCCTATACAATGACCGGATGGTAAGAGTTGACAACCCATACATCAGGCATCTCGGCCAATCTCTGAAAAATATTGGGTGCTGAGAGCGATGGGCTGCATCCAGAACGTCAGGTACCGAAGAAGTAAGACGATGGTCTCTTACTCAAATGTTGAGACTAAGATCGATTCTGGGGACAACGCAAAGAAGCCAGGCGTCACTCAACGCAGGGACCCAAAGATGACAGGTTCTCAGATTTTGTATCAACAAGACAGCTTTTCGAGTGCTTTCCTCTGGGAATTCCTGCCAAAGTACATCAACTGATAGTTAAGGGACCACAACGCTCTATTCCACAACTGTAGCTGATGGGATACTTACATGCAACTGCTTTAAAGCTCACCACGACTCCAAGAGAAGGGTGTACATAAGGGAAGGGCCCACTTCCTGTTTTGCTTTTCAACTCTTTATCAGTCTTCAACCTTTACCTGTACTGTAACTTATAATAATCTAATAAATATAATGGAGGGAGCAGCTTACTCCCCTCGTTCTACCTCAAAAACTACATTTGCCACAAAAGAACGTGAGGTTCATCCTCTGATGGTTGAGTTGCAAGCTACTGCAAGTTAACGATATCTCTGAGTCAAATATCAGATGGTTGTACATGAAATTCCTGACCATTCGATTGAAGGCAAAATCCAAAACATTTTTTTAAAAAAAAATATTGAACGATACATGGGTGTGAGTCTGATGCTAACTTATCACTCATGGCTATGCAGCATAAAATTTCATAAAAAAGAGGAAGAAGACAGAAGACACATGCTCAAATTAGTGTATTATATAATTATTACGGAAAAGTAACAAAAGTTCCCATGCACAATTCAGTCATCAGAAGGTCTAGGATGTGTCTAGCATCGTGAGAAGGCCCATCTTCTCCCGTTGAGTCATGAGTGTGGATTTTTAGGCCCATGTTGTTCAACAAAGTAGGAGCCGTGCCCTCATCCAATAGATCCAGTGTTACAAAATGACCAGCCCAAACGCCTATGCCGGCACCCAATTTTATAATTTAAAAATTTCTTTGTACACCATCTGCGATATAAAAAATCTAACGTGAAACACATCATTTTGTTCTATTCGATCACATAGCCATCGCTTTCCAACAAGTATTTAATATCCACAGTTCTATTTTTTTGTTTGAAATTTTGAATGATAAAAATATTCCTTTCTTTCCAAAAATAATTATCACATCTTCTTGTGCAGATGATATTATGGCATCCTGCGTTAAAATTATAATTTTTTACACAGAATGTCATAATTTTTTCACAGACAAAATATCATAAGAGAGAAGGATATTTTCGTCATAATTTCAATGCAGGATACCATAATCTCTACACAAGATTCTATAATTTTATAGAAAAAAAGAAGATATTTTTTATCATTCAAAATTTTAAATAAAAATAAAAATTATGGATATTAAATGGTCATTAAATATATATTAAAAATAATGATTATGTGATCCAATCGGTGCCCTTCATGTCATATTTTCATATTTTCTGCACTGCAGATGGTGTACAAATAATTTCTCTTATAATTTTACACGTCAAGGAAAGGTTAGCAGGCTAGTGCGCTCGCGCGCGCGTGCATGCGTGCGTATAGCGGCAAGCGTGCCAGGTTTGAGTGGCAAAAGCTACATCAGCGGAAGGCATGGCCCACCTAGCCCCATCTTTCGGTGAGTGGCCCAAAAGGACAGGGACTTCCTGGTTATCCAAAACCCGCATGTTTGGCTAACGTTGTTGACACTTTTCAACCGTATGGCCCGCGCACCATGTTTTTTTAGAAGGCAGCTATCATAAGATGGAACACCATCAAACAATATCTATTATGTGTGATATACTACATATGCTAATGAATTTCTTTATTTGATGGCCATCCATCTTAGCCGACATCCACAACTATATAGCATTCTATATGACTTTCTATGTTTTGAGCATGGATTCTTAACGATATTTGTACGCACCACATGGTGTGGTACATCACATGCATCATCTATCATATGATGGACAACTGCATGTGGCCGTATGTGACATACATCACATGGTCCACATCCGTGCACTATCGTTCATCGTGCGATGGATGATGCGTATGATGCACTGCTCATCATAGGGATCTGCACTTCTTTTTTACCAAGTCATCTGTGGAATATATCCCACTTGGATCTTAGTGCCCAACCCATTAGATGAGCAATAGAAGACTTGAAAGCGAAAGCTCTTAGGAACTATCTATTTTTGATAATACAAAGAAAATCATATATCCAACAACTTTAGACTAAATGATAGAATAATATTTCATAGTAGCGAAAGCATCAAAGACTTGTGGAAGAAGGCCCAATACTCTAGAACGGGTGTGGCACCCTGGATAGAATATATACAACGTCTTATTCCAGAACTGTTGCAAGACTAGCAACAACAACCAATATTACTTTACCGAAAAACAAAAAAACAAATAACAGCGGATGTTATGCTGAGATGAAAAGGTGCCAGCATACATATAGTCTCTTGGTAGTCGTTGCAATAGATGCGTAATTCCCATCCCACCTTCACCGTTAAGAAAGTTAAAGAGGTATTGGAAGCAGGTCAAGTCCTATTGTGTAGCTTGCTAGTGATTTTCTTCTTCATCATCATCTTCATTTTCTTCTTTTATTTCTATAAACAGTAATATCATTTTAATCCTATGACAACTATGACAATATTGGATCTCATCAAAAGAAGATAACCAAAAAATATTATTTGATTTTCTTGATCTTGTATAAATATCCAAGTTTTATGTAACATATAGCCAATGTTAGACTAAATATACATATGTACAAATCCTCACATATTCTTCTCGTTTAATTCCTAATATTCTCACTAGATTAAAGATTCAAATCTAATCATAACTATCACGATCAATTAGTAGTCAGTCTCAATAGATCAATCTGTAGTATCTTCTAGTCTATATGGATCATGGACCAGATTTATTCTGATATCATTTTATAACAATCCAAGATTTCACTCAACAAGATTAGTTAAAAGATATTATTTTAATTTTTTGATCACATATAAATATTTAAAATCTATCTGATATATAGCCGATGTAAAATTAAAGACATGCATACATGAATCCTCATAACAATAATAAAAATTGGCATCACAAAATACTAATCATCATTATCGTCATCATCATCATATCAACTATGCAAATAGATTTCATACTAGGATGGAGCAAGAGTTGGTAATCCAATTTGCTTACACTAGTCTACATAAACATGGTTTTTAAAAATGAACACAACCACCATGGTTATGCTTTTCTGTGTCATCATCTCATGCCCTAACAAAAAAAAAAAAATCTTTTTTTTTTTAATTGAGAAAACCGGAGGCTAGGCCACCCGAAATCAACTTAATCTCAAATAGATTTTTCCCTGTTCTTGTCATAATTTTCTATGGATCTTATCTCATTGTAATACGGTCAAACACCGAGCGTCCGCTATAGGCTTGTGATCGTTGTCCATTTTACGTGGGCACATGGTCTTTGTGAATTCTTCTGAGCCATTGCCTACCTTTAGTCACCCATCGCTACCAAAGCCTCGGATGTGATCCAGTTATGACTACTTTCCAGATCCCAGCTACCGTGTTTCACACGACGTCATCTCTCATACTTCAAAATTGCCGGCTAGTCGCCTTACATCTCAATGACCGGAAGGTCCACGTCTTCCTATCTTTAAAAGGAGAAAATAGATTGTCCGGGAGAAAAAGATCACCGTGACATCAACCATTAATTTTTTTAAACAAATAATTTAAGCAAATGATGTTTTTATTTTTCGTGTGTCCATTATTTTTATATATAACAACAAACAGTTCATTTAATCCAAAGAAAACAACAAACAATGCCCGATATAATAGTTATGATTTCCCTCAGGGGAAAAATAGTCTTTAATCAAATAATATTTAAGCAATTAATGATCAATATTTGTTATTATAGTGAATAAATATAATGAAACAGATCAAATCCAATACTTGAAGATATCTTTGCCGGATTTTTTTAAAATAAATAAGTGTTAGAATTTTATTAATAAAATGATAAGAGATAATTTTATCAGCATAAAAATTTATATTCTATATTTTTTTTTTTTTTTGTATTCTATCATTTTGAAAAGATGCAAATTAATAAGTTGGGATGGGTAGATAATTTTTTTTTAAAATTTTATTAAATTAAATAATAGATAGAGATGGCTCATCTTCCTACCTCATTAATTACGGTCCCAATCAAATATGGGGAGAATGCGACGGCCTCCACTGAGTCCATGCCCATTGTTTTTTTTTTAAATACATTATTACTCCCGCTCCTTAACTGCATCCACGTGACATGAGACTGTCCGCTCCCGCACCAGTTTTGTTTGTTTGTATTTTGCCACATCGCTCCCAGTCCTTTTTTTAAATACATGCACGTGACATGCACAACTTTATATAAGCATAAAAAACAGACACTCACTCAATGGACGGGTTCAAGCGAACATAAATAAAAACATAAATAAAGGACGGATTCAAAGCCAAAAAAATAAATAAATGAGTAAAAAAAAGCATGCAGGCACGTCCAAGCATACCATGTGGTACGATTATATAGATACTTCAAACCTACTGCCACCTCATTTTTTTTTTGATGGTATACTGCCACCTTTTTTTTTTTGTGGTAAGAGTACACTGCCACCTTATTGACGGTTGTTTACCAAAATAACATAGCCGAAAGGTCCACGTCTTCCTCCCTTCGGAAGACGTCTTCCTACCTTCAAAAGAAGGAAATAGATTTCGGGAGAAAAAGATCACCGTGATAGGACACCAACCACGATACGAGCAAATAATGCTTTAATCTTTTTATGTGTCCATTATTTTTATCTATAACAACAAATAGTGCGTTCCATCCAAAAAGAGCATAGTGCCTATTATAATAGTTAGTTATTTCAAGGAAAAAAAAAATCTTTAGTCAAAGAATATTCCATGGCCATTTATTTGTTATAATAAAGAATAAATATAACGGAAGGGATAAAATCCAAGACTTGAAGATGCCAGTATAGTTTTTTTTTTTTTTTTTAAAGGTGATATATTATAACGAAGATCATGAGAAACTGTGATTTAGTTTATCTTCACAGGATGGGAAGTTGGAAAATTTAGAAAGAGTTGGAATTTTTCAATATTTTATTTTGATAGTTTAGGACCTAGATATCAAAATCTTAGTCCATATCCAATCAAAGAAGAAAAAAAATCTTAGTCAATACAATAAATTGAATGAAATAAGTAACTAATTTAGATATTAAACTCAAAAATTAATAGTAAGAAAATTTATTTTTAAAAAACAAAAATGCAATTAAAAAATCTCAATAGATATATCAATCTAATATTATTCTTTATCTCAGAATATGTTGATTTATATCAATTAGGATAAGAAGATCATATTTTATACATCTCTTTTTGATGTGAAATAGAGGAAGTGAGAAACTTCTCCAATTAATTGATCAAAAGAATGTATGAAGGGTTACAAGTATATAGAAGGAAAAGTCAACACTTAATCATGAGGTACATAGCAAAAGGTGCCCCAAAGACAATTAAGGACTTTGATAGGTAACCAAAGAAGACAAATTATCTTTTATCAATTTGTGGCCCACCTTCTCCTTTGCAGGAGAGGTTCTCCCAGGCCTGGAAAGAGTTTATGATCTTTTGGAAGTGGTGAATATCGAGTTCTTTGCCTCGAGAAAGATTCTACCATTAATTTCTTGCCAAACGTACCAAAAGATGCCATCAATAGCTGGTCCCCTTCTAATTGATTGAAGAACTCTCTTGCTCCTCCAAAAAGACCAAAGCGAGTTGTTGGCTGCCCAACCTCGTATGTTATGCATATCATATTGGTCAATGATGAGTGTTCTATATGAGACAAGTCGACATCTAGATTGAGATAAAAATCTTGCATCAGATCGTATCATAGAAACATGAAGCTAAAAATAGATATTATAACATTCTCATAAAAAAAATATCATCACATTACAAAGGGTATGTCGGTCATTTTAAAACAAGCAGCTTGTCCATTTAAAACCTTTCGCTTTCGATCTCTTCCTACAAGCACAATGCTTGAGGACTAGTTTTTGCCGTTCCAATAAAAGGGAAAGAAAAGAGAGAGAAAGGACTTCAGCGGATCCAAGAGATGGCCCTTAACTGCATCAGCTTAGCTCTTCTCTCCTATCTAATCTTGTTACCCTCCCTATCTCCATTCTCCCATGCAATAGACACCATCAAACCAGGCCAACCCTTGGAAGATGGCAAGACACTCATCTCCGCCGGCGAGAAATTCGAACTCGGTTTCTTTAGCCCTGGCAAGTCTTCGAACCGTTACGTGGGAATTTGGTACCACAACTTCTCGATCAACACCGTCGTATGGGTTGCCAACCGAGAAAGGCCGGTCAGGGACCACTCGGGATCTCTAGCCATCGGATATGATGGCAACCTCGTAGTCCTCGACGGGACCAAGAGCATCGTTTGGTCGTCGAACACTTCGACGGCGACGAACAATTCGCTGGTGCAACTCATGGATGATGGCAACTTGGTCCTCAACAACTCCGGGAGCGTCGCATGGCAGAGCTTCGACAACCCAACCGACACGTACATGCCCGGCATGAAGGCAGGTCTGGACCTCAGGACCCACGTAAACCAGAAGCTAACCTCATGGACAAGTGAAGACGATCCAGCCCCGGGGAACTTCTCACTCGGCATGGATCCGAGCGCGTCGACGCAGATCTTTGTGTGGGAGGGGACGAAGCCTCGGTGGAGGTCCGGCCGGTGGAACGGGCAGGTGTTCATCGGCGTGCAGAACATGCTGCCTACTTATGTCTATGGCTTCAGGCTTATCAACATCGAGCAAGAACAGAAGATGTACTTCTACTATAACGAATTCAACAGTTCGCATCGGTACGTATTAACATGGGATGGTATCGGCAGGCATCTGATTTGGAGGAATGATACTAATGACTGGTATCAATTTTGGGCGCAACCAGTTACAGAGTGTGAGATTTACAACAAATGTGGGAAGTACGGGAGTTGCACGGATGGAGCGACACCAATTTGCAGCTGTTTGAGAGGGTTCGTGCCGGCGTCGAGCGAGGACTGGAGTGATGGGAATTGGTCCAGCGGGTGTGTTAGAAGGACGCCATTGGGGTGTGGGAGGGGAAATAATAGCGAGGAGGCGGGAGGAGATGGATTCTGGAAGTTGGGAGGGGTGAAGTTGCCAGACATCTCGGATTGGAAACAAGACGCGGTGGATATCGAGGGCTGTGAAGAGCGTTGCTTGGGGAACTGTTCATGCACGGCCTATGCATACGTCAGTGGGATTGGGTGTTTGATATGGGGGGTGGATCTATTGGACATTCATTTATTCTCGAGCGGCGGAAATGACCTGTATCTCCGGCTTGCCGGATCTGAACTAGGTGAGTCAATATTTCTTGAACTATTTGCTATTTCTTTGCATGGTACCCGTTGCAAGATGCAGACAAAATTCAAGAGTTTAGAACAGGGCTAGACACAACTTCATTGAGGCATTTTCACAAACGGATGGGTGTTTTTGAGCAAACAGTAGCCCATTCATTTCTTTTTTTGGTTGTTACTGGCACCTCACTTCATTTCTTTAGTCGTGTACTTCCTCGAGTCACACATCACTTCTTTTTTTGAGGGCAGGTGTCCGGTCCGTAATAATCAAAGAGTAGGTGCTAATGTGAACATATTTCTTTATAAATAATTTGTATACATATTTCTTTAAAATAATCTGTAGTGGTCTTAATCTTTATATCGACAAAAGCTCTTTCATCACAACCACTGGCATTCCCAGCCAATCATCTTCAATCAGCTCTAAAATTAGCTCAACCAAGTTGAGAAGTAAAGTCCCCTTCTGTTTTGCTTGATGGAGCAGGTAGGAGATGAGCTTCTCTTTCCCTTTGTTTAATGACATGATGCTACTTTTGGACTTAAACTATCCTTGAGCAGCAACTTTGAAGATCGTAAATATCAATGGAAAAATAATCAAGGAGAACTGTCTTACAGAATTTATTTATTGTGTGGTGAGGAAGAGAAATAGATTGTCCAACAGCTAATTGCCACGACAAGAAAACTAGGATGTTGACAGAAGTCATGTCTGAACTCAAACCCCTTGGAGAAAACTAGTTTAAAATAAGACTAGTGGAACAAACAACTAGTTCCTCTGTAAAACATCAAGGGTTAGGTAATAACATAAAATATGACCGGTGGATAAAAATGTTCTTCCAAGTGCCATAATCAGCAGCATTATTTTTTGGACACTGCCGGCTGGGAGACACCTAAGAAGCAATTTTGATCAACTTTACCACCCTCGTGTTCATTTGGATAATATTAACTAAATTTTATTTGCAGATAAGAAGAGTAATAAAACTTTCATCATAATTATAGTCCCTGTGGCAGTGATCCTTTCCTTGGGATGCATCTACCTGTTGTGGAGGTGCAAGAACAGAATAAAAGGTATGCATTAAAATCACTTGCGTCATCCTGTGAACCATTTGTTATGCTTGGTGCATGACCACTTGCGTCTGATTACTCTAAACAGAGTTGTTTAAGCAACGATTAGCTGGAGAAAGGGGATTGATGTATTCTACCAGAGGCCAAGAAAGATTGACGGATTATTCAGCCTCGATTGGAAAGAGGATTGGAGATGAAGGAAGTGATGGAAAATGCCCAGAATTATCACTGTGGAGTTTTGATTCTGTAGTAGCTGCTACAAAAAGCTTTTCCGATTCCAATTTTATTGGTGAAGGTGGGTTTGGTCCCGTTTACAAGGTAAATGACATTTCGAACCATCAATTAACTCTTCTCCTGTCCCTAAATCTAGTTTTGAGAGAGGGTTTATGTTCAAATCGAAACCATTTCATATTATCTTTACAGGGCATACTACCTGAAGGACAAGAAATAGCCGTGAAAAGGCTTTCTAGGAGCTCCATGCAAGGCCTTGATGAGCTTAAGAATGAGGTGATGCTTATAGCGAAACTTCAACACAGGAACCTTGTAAGGCTCTTGGGTTGTTGCATCCAAGAGGAAGAGAAGATACTAATCTATGAGTACATGCCTAACTCAAGCTTGGATGCTTTCCTTTTTGGTGAGTACATCACTACATATAATTCATACGTAATTCATTTCCAAAGTGCATGTACTAAACTTCAGGACAACTTGGATAGATCCAATTAAAACAGGGCTTCTAGACTGGAAAACACGGCACAACATCATTGAAGGGATTGCCCGTGGGCTCCTCTACCTTCATAGGGATTCGAGGCTTAGGGTAATTCATCGCGACCTAAAAGCTAGCAACATTTTGCTGGATGAAGAGATGAACCCCAAAATTTCAGACTTTGGCATGGCTAGGATCTTTGGCAACGATGATAATGAAACTAATACAAAGCGAGTGGTCGGAACATTGTCAGTACAAGATTTGTTCCCTTGCGTATATAATTATAAAAGTTCATTTAATTCCTGCATTAGTTCAGAAAACATCTAACTTATCTCTTGTTTGCTGTATGATGTCTTATAATCAGTGGCTACATGTCTCCTGAATATGCAATGCAAGGGCTATTTTCAGTAAAATCTGATGTCTATAGCTTCGGAGTTCTACTATTAGAGATTGTTAGTGGGAAGAAGAATAGTACATACCGTCACCCGGAATTGGCTATGAACCTAATAGCATCGGTATGTCTAGCTATGTTTTGTTCTTACTCATTGGTTTCAATATGAATGTCTCAGGAGCTTCCTTTTCCCTTTTTTTTTTAAAAAAAAAAAATGTTCTGATTGAAATAGAATTGCTATTGTTGTAGGCTTGGAAACTATGGAATGAGGACAGAGTGATGGAGTTTGTGGATCCAATCATCAGGGATTCATGTTCGAGAAGGCAAGTGTCAAGATGCGTCAATGTGGGTCTCTTATGCGTGCAGGACCGTCCGAATGATCGGCCGACCATGGCATCGGTTGTTATAATGTTGGGAAGCGAGACTTCCAGTCATCCACCACCCAGGCAACCTATTTTTACTGTAGAGAGCGGCTACAGTGAGACTGACTCATCAACGGTTGATCTTAATATCATGTCTGCGAATGCTTCAATCACTATCATTGATGGAAGATAGAAGTTTTACGCCATAAAACCTTTTCAAAAGAATAGTGTCCTTCAGTTATTTGTACTATATGAGTCTATAGGATGTATGTCCATCAAGAACAGTGAGAGAATTAAATCTTCTCATCATATTTGACATTAGTTTTACATTCTTAATGAGGTTTCCATGCATTCTCAATTACCAATGTTTTGATTCATGATGAAAAATATCAACGCACTTGTACGTATCACTTATTCTATGGTAGTTTCTAAAGTTCATTTTAAGAACTAGGATGAGAAGAAGCCTGTTGAAATGGGGTGAGGATGGAACCAGAATCCGATCACATTGACTATGGTGAAGATTTTCCTTTTTCCTTGCAGAAAATGATTAAATTTCCTACATAAGCAAATTGCATGGAATTCCTTACAAGCATGACAATGGCATGTCCATAATTGTCAAAAATGACAATGTTGCATGATATGATTTTTTTTTTTTTTTTTTATAAATTCTTTCACAGCAAACTTTTCTATTGCTCTACATTTTGAGACGGGCGACAGCTAACAGGCATGCACGCATCCAAGGCATAAATGGGTGAAAGATGATATTCCTGTAATAAAGCTCATAAAATTTAGTTGGAATTTTTGAAAGTTAAACGAACACATAATAGCAATACTGCTAGCACATGTCTATGTGACCAATAATTTCTAGAAATCGCGACGCAAGGATGATTTCAACTACAAAATAGACAACAGCAGAAACTTTAATGCATGCTCTTCATGGATATCACAAGCATACGTCATACAGGTTCAAATTGCCAATAGTTTGCTCGTATCTCCAAATTGTAGTTCCTAATTCATCAGAAGAAACAGTCCAAGTATCTCAAAAAAAAAAAAGGAAAAAGAAAAAGAAAAAGAAACAGTCCAAACCTGTTTGAGAAACTCCTGTTCAAATTTAACTGAAATTATTACAGACCAATAAATTAATTGTCTCGATGAGGAAGGTCCTCACAACTAAATAAACATCACCAACATTAGTTTAGCTCAAACAAACTGTTGCTTCTCTTCTTTGGTTGGGTTCTCACTTGCATTGCAGCTTGAATGTTCTGTTCTATGAAAGTATGTTGTATCCAGAGACTGACAAACAAAATGGGGACTTTAGCTGTACTATCTACCATCTGGAACTGTGATAGTAATATCATTTAGAGAACAACTGCCATCCACATTCGCTGGCACATCTGCTTCAGTTGTCGTTCTCATGGTGAAGAAAGCTGGTTGCTTGGGATCGGGTATGGCTGCACTTTCACTGCTAAGCATAGTGATGACATCCGACATGGTGGGTCGATCTGAAGCATTTTCTTGAACACACATGAGTGCCACATGAATGCATCTTGATATCTGCGATGTGGGGCAGCCATCACTGAGCAATGGGTCCATGAGCTCCAAGCACTTGCCCTGTTTCCATAACCCCCAGGCCTGACCCATGTACATTTCCTTAATTAGCTTACAAGTTACCATCAAGATGTTAGGCCATAAAGATGAGCAATAAAAAAAAGAAGCTGATTAGCTCTATGCCTTACATATCCTAGAAGGTTAAGAGAGACGCCCAATTTGTGAAATCCGGTGTTCCGCTTTCCACTAATAATTTCAAGCAGCAGGACACCAAAGCTAAAAACATCAGATTTGACTGAAAAAAGGCCCTCTGCAGCATACTCAGGAGACATATAACCACTGAAAAATATAATAAAACCATAAACTTCCCATCCCTTCGGACATTTATAACTTGTTTCATAATGTACTTGTAGAAATGGATTATACTTAACTATGTGCCAACAACTCTCTTAGTGATTGCTTGGGTTTCATTTGAGCCAAAAATTCTGGCCAATCCAAAATCAGATATCTTAGGATTCATGTCCAAATCCAAGAGAATGTTGCTAGCTTTCAAGTCCCTGTGGATAATCCGCAGCCTAGAGTGCTCGTGGAGATAGATAAGTCCTTGAGCTATCCCTTCAACAATGTGGTACCGTCTGAACCACTCCAATAAAGCTCCTCTGGTTGGATCTAGTCAAAATATAAGATAACAAAAACTGAGGACAGTTAAATATCAAAAATTAACAAAGGGAATATAGAATATTTTTAATAAAAGTTAAGCATGAAGATTTCATGATGACAAACTGAAGAGGAAGAAGTCCAAGCTTTTGTTAGGCATATATTCATAGATGAGTATCTTCTCTTCTCCTTGAATGCAGCAACCCAAGAGCCTCACTAAATTTCTGTGCTGAAGCTTCAGTATAAGAAGAATTTCATTCTTAAACTCCAGTAGACCTTGTCCAGAATGTGCAGCAAGTCTTTTAACTGCTATCTCCTTCCCATCTGCCAACTGGCCCTGGATAAGGTTATAGGAAGCATTTCAATGCAGCGCATAGCATAAAAATAAAAATGTATCTATGCATCAGAAACATAATTTTAAACTTTCACATTGTAAATCTTCCTCAAGATCCATTTTTTAATGCTGTTCCATTGAAAGTCGAGACCTAATATACCAAACATATTACTATAGTTCCCACTTGAGTTGTTCATATGGAGTTATGAGCCTGGAAAATCAGAAGGATTTGTCATTTAAAACTGAATGGTGCATCAAATATTAAAGTATGCTAAACATCTAATGGAATTTAAATGTGCAACTCCTAGAGTTTGCTGAATAATATTTGATTCTAAGATACGAGAATGCCTTCTTTTTACAAGTATCATTGTACTTTTTCCTATTGAGAGATAAAAAGCCAGTTTTGCTGAAAAATTTTGTTGCTACGGTTTGTTGCTAAGCTATTGAACAACCCGGGATCCATTATTTGTTGCTACAATTGACAAGTATGGTTATGCCCCAAACCCAACACTTGGTTCGGTCACATAACACGGCCATATGAATCTTAGAGCATCGCCATAGAGATCATGCAAGATCTTAAGATGAACAAAAATTCAAATATTTCTAGAATTAATATATAAATATCAAACATATCAACTAAATAGATTCATCAAGGATAAATAGTCAACTTGTTTAATAACAATGATTCAAGTGTTCCATGATATCAGAAACAGAACTAACTAATGAAACTAATAAATTCAGCACTCAAACTTTACGCCTAGTCCGACCAATGCTATGCATCCTGCGACTCTAAAAAGAAAAAGAATCGGGCTGGGGGGCAGTGGAGGGTGAGCTTACAGCCTAATAAGAAACCCCATGTGCTTATATCGGTATAAGAATATGATTTGAAAATAATAATTAAACGGCAACAAAGAAAATCATAACTATAAAATCTCATACCATGCATCCACTGTAACTCAATAGTTATATAAGCATATGATATGCATCATGTATAATTACAAAACCATGTCGCATCAATATGATCTGAATCAATGAATAATTATCTTTAGGATTTTGGATTAATTACGGTCACACTCTAGCTCGTGACAAACAAACTCAACTACCACGTTCCTACTATGATCGGGCTATTCTCAATACCACCTTTCTGCTAATGGTGGAACTATTCTCAGTACCACATTTATGCTTGTAGCAGAGCTATTCTTAGTGCCATATTTCTACTGATGGTAAACTATTCTCAGCTTAACGTGGCCAGTCCAAACATCCTTCTTAATCCATAATTTATCAAATCTCACTAATATCAGAAAAATATAGTATGATATTATTTTTTTTTCAAGATTTTCAATAGCCCGTATCACAATCCAAAGAGTCCGCAAAACTATCAATATTCAGTATAACATATAATATAGAAAATACAATCAATTATGCTGACAAACACACAAAACATATACCAGCCATAAGAACCAAAAACATGCGATACATAAATAAATATTGGTGATCGTGTCCAAGGATCTTTACCTCTATTGACGATGAATTTAACATCCTGAATATCAATCGTCATCCTACTTTATGAATCCAGTGCTAAGGGATCTACTCGAAGATCTCTTGTCAGAAAGATCGTTCTCATGTTAATATTAACAAAAAATAAAGTGTAAATTATTTGATTAAAACCCTCTATGACCCGCTAGGGGTCCACTCCAAGTCTTTTGAATCTTCATCTTTTTTTCCATAAATTTTCCTCAACTAGTTAGTGAGAGAGAGGAGAGAGAAATTAAAATAAAAGAGGTAGCCTTCTCCCTCTCTTCTTCTTCTTCTTTAAAATAGGGCACCCGAACACCCCTCCCCCTCCCCTCTTTATCCGGCCATGGCCATAGAACCCAGGCCGACGGCCAATGGTGGCACCTAGCATTGAGCGAGAGATGACCCCGGCAACGGCCATAGCAGCCAGTGGTTAGCAAAATAAAGAAAAAACCAAGAGAATAATGAATACCTTATTCACATCAAATCCGGCCGCTTACCGAACCAAATCCAAGGACAGAGATGGGTAGAAGGTTGGTTAAAGGAGAAGAAAGGGAAAGGTGGTTATCTCAGTTCGGTGGTGTCAAAAGTGAGAGATCTGACGATCTCTCCAGCAAAATCCCAAAGAAAACTCAAAAGAAAATTCTTAAAAATCAATGGTGATTTTCCAAAAGATTCGTGATGGAAATCCAAGGAGAGGGAGAGGAACTTTTTATAGAGTTGTTTTTCTATAAACTAGCATAGTGGCCGGGTGATGCCCGGACCTATTAATTTTGCAAATGTAGAAGAATAGCCACCACAACAATAGATTTCAATATAAAGCAACCTATAAATATAATAATTTAGTTTCTAATTTAATTAGGGTAAACAGGAAAGTAACGACTAAATGATGACTCTTAGTTATATTATTGCAAGTTGGACATTATATTATTTTATTTAGATGAATTGTGCAAATATAATATATGGCCATTAGAACAAAGTAACGACTAAATGATGACTCTTAGTTAATTTTCTGTTACTAACATGGGTAACATAATTGG
The DNA here is from genome assembly GCF_000442705.2 of Elaeis guineensis. Lineage (NCBI taxonomy): Eukaryota > Viridiplantae > Streptophyta > Magnoliopsida > Arecales > Arecaceae > Elaeis > Elaeis guineensis. The sequence goes on along the minus strand of NC_025994.2, from coordinate 99,871,691 downwards.
CCCCTTTTCTTAGCCTTTTTATTGGAAGTCTTTATTTGTTTTGGTGGGTATTTCAGGAAAATTCAGGAATAGAGAGGGAGATGATGGAGATGGAGATGGATTATAGAGAACCAGGAGCCAACACGAACCCAAGGAGTGGGGGACTACTCAACTCTCCAACTTTACCTCCTGTTCCCTAAACTCCAGCATTAGCTTTCAGGAAGAAATTAGCTTAAATAACCGTAAGCAGGGGGTGGGTTTCTTTTCCTAGACTACCTCCTTTTTGCCAATAAAATTGAAAGGAGTGGTGTAATGTTTTGAATTCATTCCTATCCTATATCACCCAACTTTGATTTGGATATCCTCATCCTTCATAATTTTTTTGAAGGAATATTCATTCATTCCTTCTTTCACCCCAATTATATCAAGCCATGGTCCTACACTGTGATCAACTCCATCAACTCCTCATCAATCACGAGCAACTCGATGTGGGGAACATGATAAGTCCATGTACCATCAAAGGGTCCCCTCCCTTGGCTTTGTGAGATTCTCCACGACAAATTGACCATCTGAGGACACAAAAGGTCCTCTCCTTCCCCACAGATTTCCAAAAAAAAAAAAAAAAGAAAAGGGAAAAACATCGTCATCTACGCCCGCATCCTCTCCCGCCTCCTCCTCCGCTTCCGCTGCCTGAGATGTTGAATCCCACCGCTGCCTTCTCGAGGTCGCCGCCGCCTCGGACCTTGAATCCCACCGCCGCCTCCCCCGGGTCCTCTGCCTTCCTCTTCCCATGGCCGCCCCGCACCCACCCCCTCTCCCCCGCCCTGCGACGCCCACTCCCTCCCCACCGCGCTTCCGTGCTCCCCCACCCCCCCTCCGGTGGTTCCGTGCACCACCCGCCCCAGCACCCGTGCCACACGCGCCCCAACCATCCCCCCCCACAACATGTCCACCCTACCAACACCCCACGCCCTCCCACGCCCCGGTGCCCGAACCCCACCCTCCCCCACCCCGGCAACGACCCTTGCGGCTTCGTGCAAACACCCCCCTCCCTCGACGCCCGTACCCCGGCCCGACATCCCCTGCGCCGCACCTTCCCCCGCCCCGGCGCCCGCACCCCCAACCCCCCACCCCGGCGCCCCCACCCCACCCCACCCCACCCTCCTCGCCCCTCCCATGATCCATCCCACAATAAAAATTAAAAATAAAAATATAAAACTTGATACTAGGGCTGAAAGTGAGCTCGGATCAGATCGAGATCTATCGGACTGGTCTGACTTCGGATCGGACTTTAGGTTCAGCTCAAGATGATTCAGATCGAACTTAAGCTTAAATATAGAGCCCATTTATCTTTTGGATCAGAGTAGGACATACTTTTGGCTCGATCTAAGCTCAGTCCGAACCTGAGCCCTAATGCAGGCCCGAACAAAAGCCCAAAAATTCAATCTGATAGGACCTAATACTTACTGAAACTGATATAGCCCGAGCCCCAATATTCATAATGAATCCCATCAATTCGAACAGATTGAAACCCCCATCCATCTTCTCGCTTCGGTCTCCACTCGTCTCTCCCAACTTCTTCCATCAAAGTCTTGAAGAGACTGAAGAGCCCAAGTCCCTAGCCGTCCTGGCTCTTGGTCCACGTCCGTCCGCCATCACCGTCTTTCATCTTCCCTTATTGTCATTCGCCGTTCACCGTTCGTCATTCGCCATCTTCCGTCTTCTCCCATCATTGTCTACCATCTTCCTTTGTCTTTCTGTCTTTGGCCATCGCTATTCGCTGTTTTAGATATGCATCCTGCCGAATTCCTCTTTCTCTAGATCTTAGATCTTAATATTCCTCAATCCCTTTTTCAATATTTCTTTTTCCTCTTGAGATTAGGATTTTGAAGTTGTATCGTCGGAGACTAGTTCACTGTGTTGGGCTTCAACACCTTGTCGTTGCTAGAGCCAATCTTTCTGAGATTGAGTATGTGAGCATGACATTTGGAATTTTTCTGGATGATTGCTGTTTAAGAAAAGATTTCTGAGGCTAATATTTGGGGCCTTGGGCAGGGCCTGAATTGTCACCAGTAATCCTCTTGATGTGGAGTATGATATTCTTTTCATTGAGGATGCCATATATCACATGAGAGTTTAGACTTGTTGGCTAGGATGTGGCGATAATTTATTTTAGCAAAAGAGACAGAATGATTCGAACTTGATTCGGGCTTGGAAGCGGGCCTGATTCGGACTTGGACACGGGCCGGCTCGATTGGGTTTGGATTAGGCCGGGCTTGGACTCGGGTCGAGCTCGGGCTTCATATTCTAAGAAAAATTTTGGTTGAAGCCCGGCCCGAAGCCCGATCGAGCTCGGGTAGTGATTCAGTCTGGCTCAGTCCGACTCATTTCCAGCCCTACTTAAAACATGGTATTATAGAGATTACTTTATAATCTTATGTGTCAATATGGAATATCACTTTAATACTATGTATTATTTTATTATTATTATATAAATTAGATTGGTTAAATTCTGATCTTCGATGTAAATCGGTAGAGAACAAAACTCCATATCGGAGTCCTTTTTCTCCCCTCGTCCCATGTGCCACGCGTGTGATTTCGATTGGAGTTGGGCCCAGTTCAGTTCAGGCCAGCCCAAGAGCCCTAAGGGTTGGGCCATTACAGGTACAAAGCCAGATGAAAAAAAAAAAAAAGATTTCGGTGAAGGAGAACTTCAAATGCATGAAAAATTTTGTTATTCTAACAGAAATGGGCTTAAAATGTTACCTTATAAACTGGTCCAAACCCACCCTCTCCAAGTTTATTTTCAGATGAGAAGTTGTTTGTGGCATCTGCTATATGAGTGAAATGAAACAATGAGAACTCTGAGCCCTTCTCATTGCTTTCCCCAAGTTTAATTGCTATTTCAGCGCCCAGAGAGAGCAACGGTCCTTCAGGCAGACTCTTCTTCCCTGCCACATGCATAAAAGGTGTAAGCTTTATTTGCGAAGTAAATGGTATTCTCCATGTCTTCCAGCAATTACCTCTGCGTCTCCGGCTTCTGAGCCACAGTAAACAAATTAGGGTACATGAACAAAGTAATCCCAGAGGCACTGCTACGATGATGATAACCCGGAGTTGCCTCTTGTTCCCTGCATACGAAAGCCAAAAACTTTTTCCTATTAACTTTTTATTATTAGTTCATTCTCTCAATGGAAATTATTAGGCTTTGCTTAAATTAAAAAGCATTATTAGTCGCTAACTGTTCATCAGGAAAAGAAGCACGAAACATAGCAAAGTACAATGCAATTAATTACAAAAATTGGTGGGAAAAAGAGATAAAGCGAAAAGTTGGACATCAAATGACTGCTTGTTTCCGTTACGCTACAATTACTCGGACATCAAATCAACTAGTCCAACTAAAGAACAGAGATAACACAACTTTGTCTGGAACATGTAAGACTTCCAGCCGAGGCCTACATAACCTCCTGGTTACATATTTGTGCACAAGTAGTGTGTAACAGCTTTTTAAACGGCAACCAGATTTATCTTTCTTTTTTTCAGAGCCAACTGGGTTTACTATCCCCCTCCATTTTTTTTTTTTTTTTTTTTGTTCTTCCTGAATGAGAGGGAAAAAAAAAAAAAAAGGTTTTACTATCATAAGGAGCAGATGTTTGTTTATTACCTCCAGATGCGAACTCAGAAGCGGCAAGGCGGAGATAAAGAGTGCCAGATCCTACGGAAGCATTATAAAATTCCTGCAAATTTTCAAGATTTCCATACCACAAGGTACAATTCACGGAGAAGACATATGCAGTACAGTTACAGTTTTGCAAACAGGCGGATCTGCATTCTTCAGCCTCCCAGATTTGGCAATTTTGTCCAAATGTAGGAAGCCTCATATTGGGCATTTTCAAAAACTCATCAGGCTCTCCTCCACTCTCACATTGCAAGCCGGTCTTTCTAATGCATCCACCGCCTGTAACTCCTTCATTCCAATCTATCAAAGACCCTGGTTCGAAACCCTTCAAGCATCGACAAGGTGGCGGCGTATTCTCGTTGCAGACACCATAAGCCCCACATAAGTCATTCACCCGACACTGGCTGGTTGGTTGAGACCACAGAAGAATACTTTTGCCGCCAGAGTACGTCAATAACTGAATTTTCCCTGAGGAATCCAACACGTACCTGAAGATCATGGTATCATTTAGGAGAGAATATGTGAAGTACTTTTCATGCATGTTGGAGACAAATGTCCAATCGAAGATGCCCTCTGTTACCATCTCTGGATTTAGGCTGAATATTTCCCCATTCCAAGTCCCGCTGGTCCAATACACGTTACCCTTCTGCCAGATGAGAAATTGTGATGTGCCGTTGGGGTCAAAACCCATAGAGTAGTCCCCGGAGGCAGGGTCATTGGCGCTTTTCCATGAGGTAAGCAACCGGTTTTGCCTACCCTCCAGGCCAAGCTTCATGCCAGGGAGAAATGTATCAGTAGGGTAATCGAAGCTCTGCCACAAGATCCGTGATGAATCATTGATATCTCTCAAAACAAGATTGCCTGAATCCAAGATGGTCGCTGCCATGCTGCCTGTTTTAGAACCAGAAGCCAAAATTGATGCGCTCCCCCTGCCATCCAAAATTGTCAAATCTCCATCTTCATCGAACAAAAGCACACCAGAGGTATCTACGATGGGGCTGTTCCTATTGGCAACCCATATCACGTTTTCTCCTGCAAGATTGAGGTACCAAATCCCGAGATAGCGATTGGTTGAACTGCCAGGGCTGAAGAAGCCGAGTTCGAAGATCTTGGCGGCGGAAACAAGTGTCTGCCCATCTCGGAGTGATTGGGTTGGCAGGAGGGTGTTTGTAGCATGTGTAGATTCGATCATGCAAGCCGATTTTATCATGAGAGGAAGAAGCATGAAACAGAAATTGAAGCCCCTTTTGCCAACCATGATGGGGTTGAACTGAGGCCAAACTGCGACACATCTGAATATATCGGCAGCGAAGAAGAAAATAAGGAGGGATGATACGTGGTCTTCGTGACAGACAAAATAGTGGTTGGAACTCGGAAACTTGACTCTTTGGCTGTAGTTCTGACCATGAAACCATTTTGAGAGTGGAACGGTCAACACTAGTACCGGACTCTCGTTGCGCATCATCTTCCCAGTTTCCGCCTTGACCCCTATTTTCTTCTCCCACCGTCCACCATGGCCGACGTCTGTGCTTCCATGATTTTCGCCAGAGTTCGGTTCCCTATGCGTACTCCCGACCGCCGCCGGCGTCCTGGATCTCGTCTTCCCATCCTCTTCCTGTTCTTGAGAAGAAATCCGGGCCCGAGATCGATCTCTCTCCGCGTCCTTTTTTTCCTCTCTAGATGTCTTATCGGTTGGAAAAGTATTAGTTGGACCGGGTCCAAGTATTAGTTGGACCGCCAATTCCCACTGTGGATAACACGCCACGTTAGCCCTTGTATGTCACCAACCCCGATTGGGCGCCATCCACCGTGCACATGCTCCGAGATTCACCCTGATTCGCTTCGACCTGATGCATGCAATAATTTCTCCTGGGACGGGCACCCGATGGTGTCTTTCGTGGCTATTTTACCACGTTTTCTTTTGCGCCCATTCTAAAGGGAAAAATGAAAGGTCAAACCTCGTCTTACTAATAAAATCATCAGTCTCATGAAAACATCTCTTTGATCGCGGTATCTGCGGACGTGGTCCAGAGGATGATGCGGTTGATAATTGAGCATAAAGTGCCTTCCCTCCTTTCTTTCTTATGTGGTATTGGATCATCATTCGAGATTAGATGGTCGAGATCATCCAGTACAAGATCGATGACAAGAACTTAGAAGAGGACCTTCGTCGCTTTAATTCCAAAGATACAAGATGCTTTGAAGCCATGTCATTATAAACCGATCGGCTTATTACTGTAGAGAGTAGCTACAGTGAGATTGACTCATCAATGATTGACCTTAATATCATGTTTGTGAATGCTTCAATCACCATCGTTGAAGCAAGATAGAAGTTTTATGCCATAAAACCTTTTCAAAAGAATAGTGTCCTTCAGTTATTTATAATATATGAGCCTGTAGGATGTGTGTCCATCAACAACAGTCTGAGAATTAAATCTTCTAATCACATTTGATATTAGTTTTACATTGTTAATGAGGTTTCCATGCATTTTCGATTAGCATTGTTTCAATTCATAGTAAAAAATATCAAAGCACTTCTGTGTATCAAGTAATCTATGGCAGTTTCTTGTTGTCATTTTAAGAACTGGGATGAGAAGAAGCCTGGTGAAGTGGGGTAACGCCGGAATTTGACACCCTCATCTGGTGGCTTCACCAATTGAGCTAATGGGCACCATCGAGAATCAATAGTTGTTAAAATTTGGAACACGATGACATCGACAATACTAAGGATTTTCCATTTTCCTTGAAGAAAACAATTAAATCTCCTTCATAAACAAAATGCATGGGAATTCCTGACAATTATGATAATTGTATGCCCATAATTATTGAAAATGATAATTTTGCATGATATCAATTTATTTTCATTTTTCTTTTGCAACAAACTATTCTATTACTCTAAATTTCAAGACTAGTGAAAGCTAACGGACATGTCAGGCATGCAAGGTGTTGCATCCAGTGATTTATAGCTTAGCACGTGAGGTATTATCCGTTTTGATCTATGGGCCTTATGATTTTGTCCCTCAGATTTCAATCCAAATAGTACCTCACATGGAAAGGATGGTCCCTTTCTATATAAGACAGAGTCTTTCTTGACTCATAATCAATGTGGGACTAATGATACCCTCCTACACCACAACATAACTCTCCAGTCAAGAGAAAATCTATTTACAGATGGAAGGAGCCTCACAATTACTGGGATGGTCCTCTATCTGATGCACTAGTGTTGCAACCAATAGCTACACATGAGATATTGTTCGCTCTGGCCTATGGGCCTCACTATTTAATTTGTCCTTCAAAAGATGCATGCTTCGTGTGAGAATGATGGTCTCTTCAGTCGTAAGGGTGGTCCCCTTCCTGGCGTATCACTGTTGCAGCTAAGGACTTATGACTCGATATGTGAGGTATTATCCACTCTAATCTATAGGCCTTATGATTTTGTTCTTCGGATTTCAATCCAAAAGACGCCTCACATGGGACGGATGGTCCCTTCCTATATAAGTCAGAGCTTTCTTTGACTTACAACTAATGTGGGACTAATGATGTCCTCTCTTCTACACCATAATATAATCTTACAGTCAAAAGAAAATTTGAAAGGTGTCCTCCTCTTTATTTTTACCAGAGCCCTCCAGTAAAGGAGGAATCTATATACAGATGAAATGAGCTCTATAGTTACAAGGGTAGTAACTTATCTAGCATGCCACAGTTGCGGTCAAGGGCTCATAACTCATTACGGGAGATATTGTCCGATCTGATCTATGGGCCTCACAATTTTGTCTCTCGAATTTCAATCCAAAAGACATCTCACGTGGGAAGGATGATCCCTTTCTATATAAGCCAAAATCTCTCTTGATCCACAATCAATGTGGGACTACTGATGTCTTCTCTTCTATACCACGACATAAGGCACAAACTCGTAAAAGATGGTATTCCTGTACAATATGTTGTGCTTCCCTTTTCCTCAAAATAAAACATGCAATATGCACATAATATTTTTTAAAAGCAAGACATGCCCATTTTCTGAAAAATCAACTAGATGAATCCATCCTTGTGCTGGTCTGGGCTTTTCAAGCTCTGGCAGTTATGGAGGAGACCTTCCACTGGCAGATCCGAAGATTGCTCCCTTGTCTTCCACCAAAAGAAAGAGAGAGCGACGGGCAGGGCTACGGATGGGCTCGACCCATGTTGGGTGTGTGTATGAGTCCGTCTTCTGAACATCATGCGCACGTCCAATTAATCCAAGCCCGGTTTAATCTATGAGACTGTCGTCCAAGATCTTCGTTCATTATAACATTTTAAGGCTTGTGTCCATGTCCGAGTTCCAAGGAAATCTCGATCCATTCCTAACAAAGTCCAACCCAGCTCACACAAGTTTATAGACTGGTCTGATACATGGTCATATATAGGTCAGTGAAATGAATAAAATTTCCCCACCTCAGCGACTTTGAGATACAAGATAATTACGTAGTAACGACATACTAGAGGTTTAGTCCTCATGCCACATGTGAGGTTTGATAGCAATACTTACTGTTATGGACATGCCCTCGGCTCTCGCCAAGGACCATGGGAGGTCGGACTTCGGTGGCCATGGAAACGGGAAGCTAATATCGGCCGGTCTGAAGATATTAAATATGGAAATCAGAATCAGTTTGCTTGCAGGATCACTTTATGGATGGTAGCTCAGACCTCGGTCTTGACTTTGGTGTTTGAGCTCGTACCTTGACTACGGAGGAGATACTCCATTGTTGGCCTCGACCGGCCTCATGAAGATGCATAAAAAACAGCAACCTCCATTCGGAGAGTTCATGTATCTTCATGATTCTAGAGAGTCCAATTAAGAAAAGAGATCGTGAGGACCGAATCACGCCTCGAATAGAAACAACCGTCGCTAGCTTGATTCACATGCAATAACTGAAAATTGGTTAGTCTCCTAAACGTGCACGGCTCAAATTTCTTCTTTATAAATAGAGAGGTACGAGAATCTCCGAGATAAACTCTTAAAAAAATATTTTCTTTTTTTTTTCTTGATCTAATCTTCTACCTTGAACATCAAAAGATCTTTGCCGGTCCTGTCAGAACTTTTTGTAGATCTCAAGCGGCCCCTAAAGATCGCCATCTCTACCCATCTTCGTCATTTCTGCCGAAGAGAATATCTCTGTCTTTAGGCATGGGATTTGGCTGCAACACCTACGGTGTCATGTAACGACATTGGACACTTAACCTCTATCGATATGAGCGTATGGCATGGCATTTTCCTTTCAAGAAACATCCAATGGACAGTTTAATGATTGCTTGTGCAAGTGAAACCATGCTGCGTATTTATTAATATAGTACGGATATAGAATAATATAAAGGGTTTTGGCATACTTAACTACCAATGAGGTGGCGGAGGATGTCGCCATCCTCCGCAGAAAGGCACCGGAGAGGGGAATTAGATTTGGTGGCGACCACCCAAGCCACAGCTAGCTTCTTCGACCGAACTCGGTTACCAGCATCGAAGGAGAAAACCCAAAATATCTAACACTCATCTGAACCTACCGAGAGCACCAGCCTCTCCGGCAAAATGAACTTGTAAACGGCCACCTTCATATCTTCCGTATATCGACGTTGCTGGTACCATGCCCTTCTTGCTTCCTCGAGCAAGGTCCAGAGAGCTCTTCTTCGTGTAGTTGCCGTGTGCACTAGACGTACCCCATGAGCAGACAATTCTTGCTCCCGGCCCTTGGAAAATTCCTTGGGCTTCAGCTTGCATTCCACGACCAAATCGTGGAATTTTTGGTCGCCAGACAGCCGTTAGATCATCAGCATAGCCACGTAGTCTTGTGCTGATCATATAGCTTGATGCGTTAAGGTTAAGGATATGAGACTAGGATGGCAATTTACTCTGTCCCATCAGAGCCGATTTGATCCTAGTGAGACAGATTTTACTAGATCTATAGCGGCTCCGGGATGGATACAAGCAATAGTAAGGTCCGCCCTGAATCTAATCAAGATATATATAATTTTTTGCAAATCCCCTTTTAAGATAAAAAATAAAAATTGATCTGTATACAAAACAAATAAAATTTTGGTAATTCTATCCATCCTGATTCGTCTAACCAACTCCACCTAATTTGATCCCATCTCACTCCGAGACTCAACCTGTCTCGAGATAAGTATAGGACTAGTGTGGATAATAATCTATTCAACCTAAGTCCGATTCATTGCCATCCGTTAATTTTTTATGTCACATTCTTAATCGAGCAAAGAACTCGTTCACTTCACCATTAAATTATATTCCTTGCAAGAAACATCCAATGGATCGAATAATATAGCAACCTTGCCTCTATTATTCATCACTTAATTAACTTATTTGATGGATAACTATATTGCACGCTTGCATGCAATTGCTTGCCTCTTTACCCTACAATCAACCCATATCTATTCAAAGATTTTTTTTTCAAAAATATTTTTCCTGATAAAAAGAGAAAGAAAGAGGAATGCTCATTTTATAGTTTTAGATTTGAATTTAGAATCCCCCGTAGTTGCTATAGACAAATTAATTAATCCAAATTAAAGTTACCTAGTAGAAGACGGAGCATATTTGAATCAAATTTTCAGTTGAGACAAGCGGGTTCAATTCTTCCTATTTTTGATCTTTAAGCAAGTTAAGGTGTTCTTGTCTAAGGAAACAAATGGCACACCCACATTACTGAAAAAGTGTGGCTTGGGGCAGGTAGGTCAATTGCCCTTTTTTTTTTTTTATGCTTATTGGGATCGGATATGTGCGCGGCTCACCATGAAGTCTAGACTTTGGCGCGTGTTGGGTTAACGTTATGGTTTGACATACTTAAGAGATGTTTGGTGTGGGGTGATGACTTCAAGATCAAAGGTACCGATGAGAGTAGAGAAGATAATATAATTATATTTTATTATAACATGGTAACTCTATGCGGTAGTGATCCCAAGTCACCATTGCCCATCAAATTACCATCCAACCAGGTGATAGAAAATACGTTCTTAAGGGTGGATATCCAAGATCGTACCAGAATAATGATTTTGGACTAAAATTTGAAGATAAAAATATCTCTCTGTTTATTAAAAAAAATTATATATTAATATATCATTAATATATTATATATTACATACATAATATTTATTTATATATTATAATATATTATATTATTAATAATATTATTACTCAATTATATTTTTAATTATAATAGATATATATTATTGTACTTTATTCTATATTATGAAATTATTTAATGCATCACTTCTATTGTCTTATTTCCTAATCAAAATAAATTTTAGTACTAAAATAATAATTATTATAAGAATAAATGAAAACATTAATTCTATAGTAATCATTAATATATTTTTATAGAATTAATAAATATATTTTTATAAAATATGTTAGCAATTAAAATATTGATAATTAAATTAATAATTTATTACAATATATTATTATATAATTTATAATTATAGTTTTATGAAATAAATCAACTATAGTTTAAGCATTATATAGTCACTAAAATATAGCACATCAAATATGATGATCTTAAATTATTAAAAATTAAATTAACCTAGATTAAGGATCTCCAGTTATCCAAGAGCATCAACTGCTACTTTGGCTTCTTGGCATCAATCACTGACCTATCCAAACATCACAAGACTGGCGAATTGGAATTTAGAGTCCTTTGCAACTTCGATGGTAGGTGAGGATGTTTCTTGGTAAAATACATAGTCAAAGGTCAATGAGATTAACATAAAATTTCCCCACCTGAGGGACTTTTGAGGTACAACCTACAAGCTAAATAGTAACGTCATACTAGAGGTTAATGCTCAAGTCATATGCCAGCTTTAATAGTAATATTTACCAATGTCTTTGTTTTTTTGTGTGTATTTACCAATGTCATATACTACCATTGCATACTTGACCCACATGAGTGTATGGCACGGCATTTTTATTCCAAGAAATATCCAATATGGACGGTTTAACAATTCGTCATGCCATTATGTAGCACTCGTTTTTTTTTTTCGGTGAGATAGCACTTGTTTGCCAGAACACCGTCCCATCTCACTCCCTTCACCAGTTAAACCGCGTGAAGATTTTTTTTTTTTTGGTGAACGGGACGACGAATCTTAATTAAGCATTTATAACGTACGCATTGAGTTGGACCATGCGTTCCTTTATTATTTCTTTTTTTTTTTTTCCAACAAAAGAAAGGGAACGCAAACCATGGTCAACCTCAACTCCCGTGCCCTTTTCCACTTTCCGTTTCTTCGTTTAGCGCATGCCCTTTGGGGCATGCATTTCACAAGAAGCACAAGAATGATGGTGTCTATCTAGCACCTTCATCTAACCACCTAGAATCCATCCTCCTACCCACTAAGGGCCTGTTGGAAAAGATAGAAGTAGTCCAAATCCTATAGGGTCAATTGCTACTGCAAATAGATTATTTCATTCTGAACAATGGTTTCAAACAGATGATGAGCTAAAAAATAATCTTTATTAATAGCTGCATAAGTATTCAAGATCTTTCTAATACATAATTAATATAAAATTAGATATATCTTTATACAAAATCTCACATATTTTTTCCATGATCAGCTCCAATGGGTTTATACTATAGTATCCCCAGTTCACATAGACCATGAATTGAGACTGCTTTAATATATCCAAAAGGCTAGCCAAAAAATATTGATTGAATTCTTTAGTTCTATATAAATATCCAAAATCTTCCTAATCTGTGGTCAATATGAGACTAAACACATATCTAGACAAATGCTTAGAGGCATCGAAACATCTCAATACAATCTAACACTTGGTTGTGAATCGAGAAGTTCAATTAATTAACTTGTTCATATGGAAAGCTAATAATTTGAAGCTAATATCGAAATCTACTAGTGCTCGATGAAGGATGTAGCATTATATGGTCTTTGAACTTGTCAGTGGCATCAAACAATCCTACCATGTTGCTTGAGGAGCTAGGTGACCTCATTCTCTAGTTGGACAAAGGAATAGTGTTGTGACCAGAGCTGCTCTGATACCGATTATTGTCGCAGCATCACTTGCTCTGGTACCATCTCTTGAGAAGATTTCTTGTGCGGAATACGGATCTCCCAAGTTCAGGATTAGTTCTCAAGTCCAGGATCGATACGTCGATAATGATGTGGATACAACAAAAAGAAAAAGAAAAAGAATAAAAAATACAATCAAATATGTAGATCAGCCAAAGGCTAACTTCCATAGAGCATGCAAGCTTCACTATAAGAAAAAAAAATTTACAAGAGGAGATTACATCCTAGACCAATTCTTCTCTCTCAACAAGAAGCACTCCTTCACAAAGCACTCTCTCTAGGAGATCTCCTGAAATGATGCTGTCTGCTGTCTGACAGTCTACCTAAAGCTTCCTGCTTCTGCTCTCTCCCGATGTATCTCGATGTTTGTCTGTTGTCGTTGCTACTTCAGGAGCTCTGCCACTATCTACGGCCATGTTTAGGTCTCTGTCGAACCACCTCGCTACCACCAGGCCTCTGTTTGCCCACAGGGCATTTTAAAGGCCTCAAATTGAGTCACACTCAGTAACAGAACTCTAACAAAGCTCAAATCAACCACTGCACTATCCGATCAAGCCAGCACGCTCCTACAGCCATCAGATCGTGCTTCCGCATGATGTTCAGTGCCAAATAGTGCCCAAAAACCCCTATGAACTACGTGAAAATGCCGTGGACCCTTAAGCAATCCACGAAAGGGCCGTAGATCGTGAGAAATGTCTGGGAATTACTGTAGACCGTGCATATGAACTGCATCTGGTCCACGCAGTCATCATGGACCGCACTATCACCGCTGACATGGTGGACCACCATGCGCCGCACGGTCTGGGGTGTGCTTGCGTGCAGGCTATTGGGTTGCACCCAGCTGCAGGCCGTGGCCTACTGCAGGCCTTCTTCATATGGGCTTCTTTCCTATGACTTCTTCTTGCTATGAACCTCGTTGTGGGCTCCTTGTGAGTCAAATTTGAGATGTTTTTCTCAATAATTCTCTATCTTGACTCGATATTTGGTCTCCACAGAAACTTGAGAGCTTTCTGGATGATCTTATCTCACTCCCATGTCCTAGAGCAAACACTGATCATGGATGGACAAATATGAGAGTCGAACCAGATCGCTCAATTCTATTTCTATCATGTGCTGTACTCCGTCTGACCTGAGACCTGCTCGGGGTAGCATCCTGCGGCAATAGGAACTTCATTTTACGACGTCGGCTATCATTCTCTCGAGTCTCACATCTTGTGCCTGATCCACCTGCATCTGGAGCTCCACCTCGCACTGGACTCTCATTGGCTTCAAAAGTTCTGCCTCATGCTGAGCTCCCTGCTAAGAGATAATATCCTCCATACTTTCTTCTCCTCATCACAATTCTACTGTTGCGCAAAATCTTTATGATTCCTCCATCAGCTCTCCATCTGTAGTCAGTCAAATTCAGTCTGCTTAGTGAAATCAAATTTCTTCTGAAATTCGATATATATCAGGCCTCATCCAATTTTCTGACTGTTCCATCATGTACCTTCATACTGACGATCCCGGTATCCTTGATCGTATAGCTTGATCTATCCGATAAATGAACAGTGCCTTCACTGCTCTCCATAGAGTCAAACAGCTCCTCTCTGCAACACACATGATGCTAACATGTAGAATCCATAATCCACTGGTGGGAAGAAGTAGATACCTCCTCTGAAACCATGAGCACACAATTATCGGTCTCATCCGTGTCGCTACCATGGACCGTCGTCGCTATAGCTTTTGTCCGATTCCTGAGCTACGGATAATCTCTAACATAATGTCCTAACTCATCACATCGGTAACATCTGATCTTGCTCAATTTTTTCATGTTAGACTTGGACCACCCAACTCATGATCTCCTGCCGCTCCGTCTTCTGCTACCATCACCTTTAGATACCATCATAGTTGAGTCACCACCTGAACTCGAGGCTCGGTTCTCCTGCCTGAGAACCTCATTCTCAAGTAGTGCAGAAATAATTTTTTCCATCTTGATGGTATTCTTTTCCATAAGAAAAGCAGTCACCAAAGACTCATAAGAGAGAAGAAGCGATAAAAGCAAGACCAATGCCCTAGTCTTCTCTTCAACTTTCTTGCCAACGTTGAGAAGCTTGATTAGAATCTTCTGAAAGTTATTAAAATACTTCTGCATGCTCTGTCCCTCGATCATTCACAGCTGGCAGAACTATTTTCAGAGGAAGAGAGCGTTGGTGAGTGACTTCGCTATGTATATTTTCTCGAGCTTCGACTACATCACCATTGGAGAAGTCTCTTCAAGTACTTGAATCACTACGGCATCCGCTAGGTATAAGTGGATCGTACTCATCGTCTGTATTTGGAGTCGCCTCTAATCCTGCACCTCCATGGTAGTCGATTTTTTCTTGCATATGAGAGCATCAATTAATCCCTATTGGATGAGCATATCCTTGATTCTCATTTGCCACAAGAAGAAATTACTCTTTCCACCAAATCTATTGATCTCCACCTTGATTGAGCTTATCTTCTCCATCTTCTTCGATCTGGATCAACACCACCGCAGTCTGGCACTCTCCTATGATCTGGCTCTATCTTGTAATCTAGCTCTCATACCAATTGTTGTGATCAGAGCTACTCTGATATCGATTGTTATCGTGGTATCACTTGCTCTGGTACCACCTCTTGGGAAGATCTCTCGTGCGGATATGGATCTCTCAAGTTCAGGATCGGTTCCCAAGTTCAGGATCGGTATTCCAGTGACGATGTTGATACAATAGAAAGAAAAAAAAATAAAATAAAAAATACAATCAAATGTGTGGATCAGCTAAAGACTCGCTTCCATGGGGCATGCAAACTTCACTATAAAAAAAAAAATTTTAAGAGAAGATCATATCCTCAATCGTCATACATCAATCTCTCTATCTCAACAAGAAGCACTTCATCATAAAACTCTCCTTCTCTAGGAGATCTGTTGAAATGACTGATATCCGCTACCTGACAGTCTGCCTAAAGCCTCCTGCTTTTACTCTCTATCAGTGCGTCTCGACGTCTATCTGCTACCATTGCTACTTCAAGAGCTCTGCCGCTGCCTGCAGCCACGTTGGATCTCTGCCGAACCACCTGGCTACCATCAGGCCTCTGTCTGCCCATAGAGCCTTTTAAAAGCCTCAAACCGAGTCACACTCGAAAATAGAACTCTAATAGGACTCAAATCAGCCACTGCATCATTAGATCAAGCCAGCACACTCTCGCAACTATCAGATCGCACTTTCGCATGAAGTTCAGCACCAAACAATATCCAAAAACCCTTATGAGCCATGTGAAAATGCCGTGGATCCTTAAGCGGACCATGGAAGGACCGTATACCATGAGAAATGCCTGAAAAATGCTGTAGACCACACATGTGGATTGCATTCGGTCCATGCGGCCGCCATGGACTGCGCCATCACCACTGGTGTGGTGGACCATCGTGCGCCGCACAGTCTAGTTCACACTTGCGCTCGGGCTACGCATGCACACTCACGTGCTGGGCCACGCTCACGCGCTGGGCCTCGCACCCACCTGGGCCGCACATGTTCGCACGGGTCTGCTGGGCCGTGCGGCTGGCTAAGCCGTGCCCAGCTGTGGGCTATGGCCTACTATAGGCTCCTCCTACGGGCCTTCTTCGCATGGGCTTCTTTCTTGTGGCTTCTCCTTGCTGTGGACCTCGCTGTGGGCTCCTTGTGGATCGAATTCGAGATATTTTTCTCAAAAAATAGTATTACTATAGGAGATATTTGATCACCCATTTGACACATTCTTTCCAGGCCTGAAGATTGCTCTTGACTAGACTTGTTCACTGGTTGGATGGCCCACCCAAGCTCATAGCCATTTGGACAGACTTGGATCTTGAGTTTTAAGTTGAGCAAGCCGGTTTGGGTTTGAAATATAAGCCTATATGTTAAATGGGTCAGATTCAAATTTAGGTCTAAAAGCCCTAACAAAGACCAGCCCGAATTTATGTAATATATACATATGCCATATAACTCAGCTCATAGAGCATAGGTAAACTTTGTTTAAATGGCTAGTTCACTTGATTCATTAAAGAGTAAGGAATGAGGGGGCTAAAGTTCCTCGATCTACCACCTCTTCCGAACACCTTGTCAAGCTCCTCTTAGATTAATGCTATGAGGACTCATGTGGGCACATATTTAGTTCCATAATAGTTATCCACTTGGAAGATCTTAGATATTTATAAGGGCCAAGGAGTATAAATAATATCTTTTAGTAAGTTTTTTTGGATAAAGTCCTAGGCTGTTATAAATAATATCAGAGTTGACTCCACTGATAGCCTATTTGGGCCAGGAGATACTATATCATGGATTTATTGGAGGCTAACCATGGGCCGATTATGGTGTTTGTGAATAGATTCTGTAACAGCCCAGGTACTTAGGCCTGTAGCTCAGACGGCCCAACAACAAAAAAAAATATATTACAGAGGAGGAGGAAGACTCCTAACCAGAGTCTTCTTCCTTCTCGTTTTCGACGAAATCGGACTCAAAGAGTCCGGCTAGGGTAGGAAACCTTCACTATAAAGATCCCCCATCCTCCCTTAGGATTTTACAACAAAAATTTCGAACAAAATTGAGGGATTTGAGAGATTTTCTCAAGAAAATACCATGGATAGTTGATCGGAAGAGAGGGGGGTCGTCGGAGCTATTTTTGGACATCAGAGCAAGATATTTTTCTTTCCCTTTTGATCCTCCGATCATCGATGAACTTGGAAGCCGGCGAGATGCCTGTTCGGGCTCAAACAGGGATACCCCTATTTGCATTGATTTTTCTTCTTCCATCGCCGGCAGCAAGGAGGGATGAGGCTGCCACCAGGACGGTAGCCTCGCCGTCATTGGAGCTGCCAGGGAGGGTGGCCGGAGATGGCCCATCTAGCCGAATTAAGGGGAGGTGCTCGGAAAGGGGGTCGGATTCCTTGTTTTCGAGCGTGAGGAAGAGGAGAAGAAATTTTTTCTCTCTTCTCTAAATAAAAAAAAAAATATATATATATATATATACATAAAATATAATTATATATATATATATACATACATATATATATAAAATAAATAAAAATTAAATATATATATATATATAATATAATTATATATATATATACATACATATATATATATAATAAATAAAAATAATAATAAAAAAAAGAAGACATAGGTAAGAGTTAGATAAACCTCAATATATATATTTTTAAAAAATTTATTTGGTTAAATTGATTTGTTTGATAGGAGAACAGTCCAACGATCAGGGGGACAACGAGTAGGATTTTGATTTTTAGACTATAAGGCTGTGAAATTGATTTCTCATTGATCGAGGTAAGAATCATTATACATGATCATCATCACATGTATATACTATTTTACTGTTAGTTTTGCATCGTTGGATTTGAGATCAATGAATTTATCATATGTGAAATGCTGATATTTACTTGTGTGATTGCGAGCATGAATATATTTTCATCAACGCATATGATGGCATGATTATATAGTTATGACATGTTTATTTTTAAGTACACTACAAAATTTGAATTGATTAATAGTATACGTCCATAAAAAAAAAAGAGAAGAGAATATGGTTTGGACTGACCTTGTCATGTGGAATAGCCAGCCAGGAGCTTATGCCTGGGACAGCCTCCACAGGCTTATGTGTGGAAGAACTTGATCCGAGAAAGATCATGAATGATTTGATCCGAGAAAGATCATGATCACTTTGATCCGAGAAAGATCATAAATAGTTCGATCCGAGGAAGATCACAGAAATCGATCTGAATAAAAGATCGTCGCATGATCCTGATTAGTCCAAAGCCAAAAAAGAATAAAAGGTTGTCAAACCGAAGATGTGAAAGATGAAACATATAAT
The DNA here is from genome assembly GCF_000442705.2 of Elaeis guineensis. Classification (NCBI taxonomy): domain Eukaryota; kingdom Viridiplantae; phylum Streptophyta; class Magnoliopsida; order Arecales; family Arecaceae; genus Elaeis; species Elaeis guineensis. The sequence goes on along the minus strand of NC_025994.2, from coordinate 99,853,111 downwards.
ATGAAATTTAACAATGAATGAAGATTTCACCTGATGATGTATGATGATACATATTATTAAATGCATATTTGTGACATTATTCCAGTTATTATATACATATGAGTTTTCTCAATTGTATTGGTTTTAGAAATATTAATTTTATCTACTGGTTTGATGTACATGTGCAGTGATTCTTACTGAGCTGGAGAAGCTCATATTTTCTTCTTATTTTTTTTTTTCAGACTCACAGGATGCTTAGTTTGGGCGATTTGGACGAGAGTAAATAAGAACAGAAGCCTTTAGTAGTTTAGTTAGTTTAAGTTTTCTGATACCAATGAACATGTGAATAAATTGTATTGAACAAAGTTTACATTTGATTTAAAGTTTTGACTCGATGGATTGATTTGGTATTTACTTGGTTATTTAAAATTTTTAAAGTGTTAAATTAATAGGCCTTACATGATCCTTAGGGCGCTGCTTTAGGGTCTGTGTGGCCGTGTCACGTGCCCAACCAGATGCTGGGTTTGGGGTGTGACAGAGTGGTATCAGAGCCTGGGTTTAGGAATCTTGAGGTTCATTTCAAAGAGAGAGTATATGGGTAGACTTTTAGATGGAAATTGACTAATATGAAATATTTTTCTTAAATTCTTGACTAAAGTGAAACTGTGTAGGTTGTCATGGCACGAGGGACTGAGCGTGGGCGAAATCGGAGACCTACTCGATTTGCAGATGGCTCTAATGCTTGGGAGCCAGCTATGCAACAAGAAAATGATCCACCCTCATCGGATGATGATGCACCACAACATGAACATCCTACTGAACCTGCAGAGGTCACTCCCGGGGAAGAAACTCCAGGAGAACCTGAAATTCAACTTGGGGAACAAATTACTGCAGCCCAGTTAATGTAAGTACTGGTTCAACAATAAGTGGCTGCAAGGAAAGATATGAGGAGGATATTGGAGGTGCAACAGGGACAACAACAGCAGATCATACAATAAATATTTCAGAAGCGACAGTCCCAGCAGCAACAAAGAGTTGGAAATCAGTATGAACGTCAAATCAATTTATTAGATTTCAAAAAATATGCACCACCGGCATTCTCAGGGACCTCAGATCCTATGGAAGCTGAAAGCTAGCTAAAAGCAATAGAGAAAGTTTTCCATGCTTTGAGATGTCCTGCTGAAGATAAGGTCACTTTCGCCACTTTTATGTTACAAGGTGAGGTAGCCGATTGGTGGGAGATGAAAATTGAAAAGTTGGAGCCAAATAATGTACCTTTTATATGGGAAGAATTTAGAAAGATCTTCTACGAGAAGTATTTTCTCCAGAGTATCCGACTCTAGAAATTTTGAGAGTTCGATCGACTGGTTCAGAGCCACAAGACAGTTGCTCAATATGCAGCCAAATTTGAAGAATTGTCAAGATATGCCCCTGCATTGATAGCTGAGGAAAATGTTCGAGCCAGAAAATTTGAGAATGGATTAAGGGAGAGAATTCAACAACTAGTGACTATTTTTGAGCTGCCCACTTATAAAGAAGTTGTAAATAAATACTTAATAATAGAAAAAGGACTCAATGATGCTCAAGCAGCAAGAGAGAAAAGTATGAAGAAAAGAGGTCGAGCAATTGATTCTCAAGGTCAAAGTAGCAGAGCCTTCAAACCAAAGACCCCAAAACCAAGCCAGACTACCACTGAAGGTAAAGTACAACCTCAAGGGAGCCTTATATGTTATAGGTGTGGAGGACCTCATTTTAGACGAGATTGTACGTGGCTCGGGGGACAATGTTACAAATGTGGACGAGATGGCCACAAAGCAGTTGTATGCCGCAGTGGAGGAGAATCACAGAGACAGCAGATGCCTCAAAACTTCCAAAATACCCTCGCGAATCGGGCACCCCAAGATGTACAAAGACAAGATGCGGGACAACAAAAATCAAAGACCCAAGGACGAGTCTATGCACTTACACAACAGGATGCTAATGCTTCTAACTCAGTGGTGACAGGTATTGAACCGATCTCTTAAAAGTTCTTTTATATATATGAAATATTATATGCTTAGATATATATATATGGACATATAGCCCTGAATGATAAATGAATATCTGACAGGTATGATTAAAATAGCATCCAACGATGTCTATGCTCTATTTGATCCTGGAGCTACCCACTCTTTTATAGCAACTAGTTTTATTAAGAAGACTAATGAGATGTCTCCTACACCTTTAGAAAATAATCTCTGTGTCTGCACACCAAGTGGAGAGGTGATCTTGGTTAATTCAATTTGCAAAGATTGTGTACTAAGTATTGGAGATAGGGAGATGAAAGCAGACTTATTAGTCTTAGAGATGAAGGACTTTGATCTAATCTTGGGGATGGATTGGTTAGCAGCATATCATGCTACAGTTAATTACTTCAAAAAGATAATAATGTTTCAAATTCCAGATCAGTCAGAGTTTAGTTTTAAGAGTACTAAACCCTTCTTTCACCAGAAGTTCATCTCAGCTATTCGTGCTCAAAAATTTCTTAGAAAAAGATGTGAAGGATTTCTAGCCACTGTATTAGACACTCAAGATAATAAGCTCAAGTTACAGAATATTCCTATTGTGAAGGAATTTCCTGATATTTTTTCGGATGACCTGCCTGGACTACCTCCTGATCGAGAGATTGAGTTTTTTATTGACTTGATTTCTAGTATGAGTTCAGTTTCTAAAGCCCCTTATCGAATGGCTCCAGCAGAATTGAAGGAATTACAAAAGCAATTACAAGAGTTGTTGGACAAAGGATTCATTAGACCTAGTGTGTCACCTTGGAAAGCTCTGGTACTTTTTGTGAAGAAGAAAGATGGTAGTCTTCGGCTTTGCATAGACTATCGAAAATTAAACAAGGTAACAGTGCGAAACAAATATCCTTTACCACGAATCGATGATTTGTTTGATCAGTTGCAAGGGGCACAAGTCTTCTCGAAAATTGATCTTCGTTCTGGCTACCATCAGTTGAAGATACAGCCTGGAGATATATCAAAAACAGCCTTTCGAACTAGATATGGACATTATGAGTTTTTAGTCATACCATTTGGTTTGACCAATGCACCGGCAGCCTTTATGGATCTTATGAATCGAGTGTTTGCATCATACTTGGATCGATTTGTAGTTATATTTATTGATGATATTTTGATTTACTCAAAAAGTTTACTTGAACATGAAGAACATTTGAGGATTGTATTACAAACTCTGAGGAAAAAGAAGCTGTATGCAAAGCTACAGAAATGTGAATTTTGGATGAACAGTGTTACTTTCCTTGGGCATGTTATCTCCAAGGATGGTATTTTAGTTGACCCAAGGAAAGTGGAGGCAGTAGTCGACTGGAGCCGACCTACTAATGTATCGGAGGTACGTAGCTTTTTGGGGTTGGCTGGCTACTATCGAAGGTTTGTGGAAGGTTTCTCTTGTATTGCCATGCCTTTATCTCGTCTAACACAGAAACAAGTGAAGTTTGAATGGACAGATGAATGCGAGCAAAGCTTCCAAGAGTTAAAAAGACGATTAGTGACTGCTCCAATTTTAACCATTCCATCCGGAACAGAAGGTTTCACTATTTATAGCGATGCTTCTCGTAAAGGCCTTGGTTGTGTTCTGATGCAAAAGGGAAGGGTGATAGCTTATGCCTCTCGACAATTGAAGTCATATGAGCGAAATTATCCTACTCATGACCTAGAATTAGCAGCTGTGATTTTTGCTTTAAAAATATGGAGACATTATTTATATGGAGAGCATTACGAGATTTTCACGGATCATAAAAGTTTAAAATACATCTTTACTCAGAAGGAGTTAAATTTGAGACAAAGAAGGTGGTTGGAACTATTGAAGGACTATGACTTGATAATAAATTATCATTCCGAGAAGGCAAATGTTGTAGCTGATGCCCTAAGTAAAAAATTTTCTGGTGATTTGGCTGCTCTAATTACCTCACAAAAGCCTATATTGCTAGATTTGGAGAAATCAGGAGTAAAAATATGACTATATAATTCTCAAGTTCAACTTGCAAATTTTGTACTACAGCCTACTTTGATTGAAAAGATTAAAGCAGCTCAAAAGGAGGATTCACAGTTACAAAAGGTCATAGAAGCAGTGGAATCCGGTATACAGACAAAATTTTGGACACATGAGGATGGGTCATTGAGATTTGATAACAGACTATGTGTTCTCAAGATTCTAGGATTAAGGGACAAGATCCTAGAGGAGGCTCACTGTTCGGCTTACACCATGCATCCTGGAAGCACAAAAATGTATCAAGATTTGAAAAAAAATTTTTGGTGGTCTGGTATGAAAAGGGATATTGCACAATTTGTAGCCCAATGTTTGGTATGTCAACAAGTAAAAGCCGAATATCAAAGACCAGCAGGACCATTGCAGTCTCTTCTTATTCCTCAGTGAAAATGAGAGCATATTACTATGGATTTTGTGACTGGATTACCTAAAATACTTCGAAATAATAATGCTGTATGGGTAATTGTTGACCGATTGACGAAATCAGCACATTTCTTACCCTTTTGGATTGATCTTTCCTTAGAAAGATTGGCAGGCTTGTATATAGAGCAGATAGTATGACTGCATGGAGTACCAGTTACTATTATGTCAGATCGAGATAGTAGATTTATTTCTCAATTTTGGAAGAGTCTTCATAAAGCCCTTGATACCAAGTTAAATTTCAGTACAGCTTTTCATCCTCAAACTGACGGACAATCAGAACGAACCATACAGATCCTAGAGGATATGTTAAGGGCTTATGTTATGGACTTGGGCGGTGCATGGGATAATCACTTATCATTAGCTGAGTTCGCTTATAATAATAGTTACCAAGCAAGCATTCAGATGGCTCCTTTCAAGGTATTATATGGAAGGAAGTGTAGATCGCCCATTTGTTGGGATGAGGTGGGAGAAAGAAAACTGTTGGGACCAGAAATAGTGCAACAGATAGTGAAAAAAGTACACATGATCCAGGAACGACTTCGTATGGCTCAAAGCAGGCAAAAGAGTTATGCTGATAATAGAAGAAGGGAGCTGGAATTTCAAGTTGGCGATCATATTTTTCTGAGAGTTTCTCCTACTAAAGGTATCATGAGATTTGGAGTTCGTGGTAAGTTGAGTCCAAAGTATATTGGCCCCTTTGAAATTTTAGACAGGATTGGAGAGGTTGCATATCGGTTAGCATTACCGCCGGCTTTATCTGGTGTACATAATGTGTTTCATGTATCAATATTGAGAAAGTATATTCTAGATCTAAGTCATGTGGTGAGTTATGAACCTTTGCATCTTCAGAAGGATCTGACTTATGAAGAATATCCAGTTCGGATTGTTGACAAGAAGGATCAGGTGTTACGGCATCGAAGTATTCCTTATGTGAAGATCCAATGGAGCAATCATAGCGAGAGAGAGGCTACATGGGAACTCGAGACAGAAATGAAGATCAAGTATCCACAACTCTTTGAAAACTCAGGTATGTAAATTCTGAGGATGAAATTTTTTTAAGGGGGGAGATTGTAACAGCCCAGGTACTTGGGCCTGCAGTTCAGACGGCCCAACAAAAAAAAAATTATAGAGGAGGAAGACTCCTAACCGGAGTCTTTTTCCTTCCCGTTTCTGATGAAATCAAACTCAAAGAGTCCGGCTGGGATAGGAAACCTTCACTATAAAGATCCCCTATCCTCCCTTAGGATTTTATAACAAAAATTTCGAAGAAAATTGAGGGATTTGAGAGATTTTCTCAAGAAAATATCGTGGGTGGTTGATCGGAAGAGAGGGGGGTCGTCGGAGCTATCTTTGGACGTCGGAGCAAGGTATTTTTCTTTCCCTTTTGATCCTCCGATCATCGGTGAACTTGGAAGCCGGTGAGATGCGGGTTCGGGCTCAAACAGGGACACCCCTGTTTGCATTGATTTTTCTTCTTCCGTCGCCGGCAGCGAGGGATGAGGCTACCACCAGGATGGTAGCCTCGCCGTCGTTGGAGCTGCTTGGAGGGTGGCAGGAGATGGCCCATCTGGCCGGATTAAGGGGAGGCACTCGAAAAGGGGCTCAGGTTCCCTATTTTCGAGCGTGAGGAAGAGGAGAAGAAATTTCTTCTCTCTTCTCTAAATAAAAAAAAAAAATATATATATATATACATAAAATATAATTATATATATATACATACAATATATATATAAAATAAATAAAAATAATAAATAAAAATTAAATAAATAAAAAAATATATATAATATAATTATATATATACATACATATATATATAAATAAATAAAAATAATAAAAAAGGGACATAGGTAAGAGTCAGATAAACCTCAATATATATATTTTTAAAAAATTTATTTGGTTAAATTGATTTGTTTGATAGGAGAACAGTCCAACGATCAGGGGGACAACGAGTAGGGTTTCGATTTTCAGACTATAAGGCTGTGAAATTGATTTCTCATTGATCGAGGTAAGAATCATTATACATGATCATCATCACATGTATATACTATTTTACTATTAGTTTTGCATCGTTGGATTGAGATCAATGAATTTATCATATGTGAAATGCTGATATTTACTTGTGTGATTGCGAGCATGAATATGTTTTCATCAACACATATGATGGCATCATTATATAGTTATGACATGTTTATTTTGAGTACACTATAAAATTGAATTGATTAATGGTATACGTCCATAAAAAAAAAAAAGAGAAGAGAATATGGTTTGGACTGACCTTGTCATGTGGAATAGCCAGCCACGAGCTTATGCCTGGGACAGCCTCCACAGGCTTATGTGTGGAAGAACTTGATCCGAGAAAGATCATGAATGATTTGATCCGAGAAAGATCATGGCCACTTTGATCCGAGAAAGATCATAAATAGTTCGATCCGAAGAAGATCACAGAAATCGATCCGAATAAAAGATCGTCGCATGATCCTGGTTAGTCCAAAGCCAAAAAGGAATAAAAGGTTGTCAAACCGAAGATGTGAAAGATGAAACATATAATATGAAATTCAACAATGAATGAAGATTTCACCTGATGATGTATGATGATACATATTATTAAATGCATATTTATGACATTATTCCGATTATTATATACATATGAGTTTTCTCAATTGTATTGGTTTTAGAAATATTAATTTTATCTACTGGCTTGATGTACATGTGCAGTGATTCTTACTGAGCTGGAGAAGCTCATATTTCCTTCTTCTTTTTTTTTTTTCAGACTCACAGGATGCTTAGTTTGGACGGTTTGGGCGAGAGCAAATAAGAACAGAAGCCTTTAGTAGTTTAGTTAGTTTAAGTTTTCTGATACCAATGAACATGTGAATAAATTGTATTGAACAAAGTTTACATTTGATTTAAAGTTTGACTCGGTGGATTGATTTGGTATTTACTTGGTTATTTAAATTTTTAAAGTATTAAATTAATAGGCCTTACATGATCCTTAGGGTGCTGCTCTAGGGTTTGTGTGGCCGTGTCACGTGTCCAACTCAGGTGCTGGGTTTGGGGCGTGACAATATGGCCCTAACAACCAAGAAACAAGAAGTGCATTTTATGAAGAATTGCTTGACATTAGACGCCCTGTCTCGGCTGATGGTTGACCAATGTCACCCGCTACTTTCCAGATCGTAGTGGTGCAAATAGTAGCGCAGCTGAATCTAGAAAATTTAACAGGCTCCTAAATTGTCTTGAGATGCTAGAAATTAGTGCTGTAATAGAAATGTGGACCAACTTTCGTGAACAACCCAGCTTCACCAAGTTAGACAGATGTTTTGCTTCGACTGACTGGCATCTCCTTTTCCCTCGAGCCTATCTCTCAATCCTTGCAAGGCCCACCTCAGATCATACTCCTTTATCACTTTCACTGGGTCCCTCACCAGCCAGCCAACAATCAATCCAGAAAGCCATTCCAATTTGAAAACATGTGGTTTCTTCCACAAAACTTTGATGACTTGATCAAGTTATGGTCTAGTGAAGCTCCTACATCTAGTGATGCAGCTGAAAATATAGTCTGAAAGTTGTGCTTCCTTCGTCACAAACTCAAATAATGGAGCAAGACCCAGATCGGCAATATACCAAAGTTAAGAAGCAAGTTCTGATTAGAATTGAGGTTCTAGACAAAGCTGAAGAGGATAGAAAGTTCTCAGATGCTGAACAAAAATAGCAAACTGGTCTCAAATCCAAACTCGATCTCATCTCTGGGCACGAAGAAGTATATTGGTATCAATGATCCCGAAGACAATGGATCAAAGATGGTGATCGTAACACCCGTTTTTTCCGCCTAGGTGCCCCTATTAAAAACCGAGTCGTCAAATCCTACAACTAATGGAGGATGGTAAAGCCATCAGCACAGGAGGTAATTCAGCAAGCCTTTTACACATCTTATTCATCCCCACTGATAGTCAACAAGGACCATGACATGGAAGCGATTAGGAAAACTTATATCCAGAAGGTAATCAAGGCCTCAGCTCTTTGGATCAGGATATTTCAGAGGATGAAATAAGAGATACCACTCTCTACGGCCAAGAACAAGGTCCCCGGGCATGATGGCTTCCTGATATCATTTTATCGAGAGTATTGGGACCTCTTCTAGGCTGACCGAACACCGGTAATTAATGGGTTCCAAAATCAAACGTCCGACATCTCCAGACTTAAGTACACTTACATCATGCTAATTCCCAAGCTGTCCTTGAGAATGCCATCATCAAAATCACCTCCAAAATACCATCAAACAGGCTGAAGAAGTTTATTCACAACCTCATCTCCCCATCACAAAATGCTTTTATCAAAGCCCGACTTATATCTGAAAGCTATATCATTGCAAATGAAATCATGGCCATACTCTAAGAGATCCAAGAAAGGCATCCTCTGCAAAATTGGTTTCGAAAAAACTTTTGACTCAATTTCATGTAATTTCATTCTTGAGCTTCTAAAGAAGAAGGGATGGCTGGTGGACTTGATAGGGACAGGAAAGTGTGGGCCTCGATGGATATCCTGGATTGCTGCCATCATTCACAATTCAAGATCCTTCATTCTAGTCGATGGACAACCAGGCAAATAGTTTGTCAACAAAAGAGGCCTCAAACAAGGTAATCCTATATCACCTCTTTTGTTCATGTTGGTGGTGGATGTGCTTATCATAGCCTCAACCTTGCCGCACGGAAAACTTGATCAATGGAGTTGGGCCAATGGAGATCACTGGTCAAACAATGCGTCTCCAATATTCGGATGACATGCTCATATTTTGCAATCAGTCAACGGGGCACTTACAGATTCTCAAGTTAATCTTATATTCATTCAAATTACGAATTGGATTAAAGACAAAGTTCTGCAAAACAAGTTTAATTGGGATGGGAGTATCCAAAATTGAAACTGAAAATTGTGCACGATTATGAGGCCGTCAAACTACATGCCTGCCAATCAAATACTTGGGAACCCCACTTTACCAATCCTCTCTCAGATCCAAGGAGTACTGGAGCTTTTCGCTGGATAAGATTGAGAAGAAGCTATATGGATGGAAAAGCAAAATATTGTCATTAGGTCAACGTTTGGTCTTGATCAACTATGTCATTAGGGCCCTCCCCACTTGTTGGATGTCCATTCATCTTAGTCCACTAAACATGATTTGGAGAACCGATAAACTATGCCGATTCTTTTTATGGGGTTACTTTGGGCAAAATAGAATTGTCAAACGTCTCATGAGTTGGCCTCAAATCTATCGACCAAGTTTGGAGGTCTTGGCATCATTAACTTACCATTGTTCAAGAATTTTTTGCTTCTTAAGTAGTGGTTTAAATTTTACATGGATCATGATTGCCCTCGGTGGATGCTAATCCACAGACTCTACTTCTCAAGAAGCTTACCTAGTGAATCTTCCTCTCTATCCTTGAATAGAATTTCTTCTATTTGGAGGAACATATTTAAACTCTATGACCTACTCCAAGAACTCTCAAAATCCATCATCAACAATGGCCATCAGGCCTCTTTTTGGCATAACCCTTGGACTGGTGTTTCATCATGTTGATGATCTTGGGCTTGTTAGACTCTGTTTTTCATCACGGACCTCACTGTGGGCTCAATGTGGACCGAATCTCGAGACATCAAATCTTAACAATCTCCACTTCGACTCGATATTCGGCCTCCTTCTAACTCTAAGAGCTTTTGGATCTCCTCGCCCTCATGCTCTGGAGCAATCACCTGCTGATCATGGATAGACAAACATAGAAGTCGAGCCAGGCCGCTCGATCCCATCTCCATCGTATGCTATGCTTCTCCTGACCTGAGACCTACTCGGGGTATCATCCTGCGGCAATAGAAATCTCATCTTGCGATATCGCCTTTCATCCTCCTGAGTCTCGCTTTCGTGCTCGATCCACCTCCACCTGAAGCTCCACCTCGCTCTGGGCTCCTCCTGGCTCCTGAAGCTCTACCTCGCACTGAGCTCCCCGTCAGGTTGTAATGTCCTCTCGTCTTCTTCTTTCCCTCCAAAATAATTCTATCGCCGCGTAGCACCTTCAGAATTCTTCCACCAGCTACCGTCATGTAGCCTCTCGAATCCAGTCTACTCAGTGAGATAAGATTCTATCTAAAATCGGATATGTATCGGACCTCCCCAATCTCCTCACTGCACCATCATATGTCCTCCAGCTGACCATCCCGTTGCCTTTGATCGCACAGTATGATCCATCTGGCAAATAAACAGTGCCCTCACTGTTCTCTAGGAAGTCAAACTGCTCCTCTCCACAACATATATGATAGGTACATACAGAATCTAAAATCTACTACTGGGAAGAAGTAGATACCTTGTCAGATATCTCGAGACATCTTCCTCTGAATCGCTACTAGCCGTCGCTATAGAAGCCATCGTCTGATCCCTGAGTTGAGAGTAATCTCTGGCTAGATGCCCCAACTCGTCACACCGGTAATATCTGGTCTTGCTCAAGTCCTTCTTGGATTTTGACCGCCCTCGTAGCGATCTCATGTCGCTCCGTCTACCGCCTCCTGCTCCTCCAGAAATCATCAAAGCTGAGCTGCCACCACCTGAGCTCGAAACTGGGTTCTTCCTCCTAAAAACTCATTCTGGAGAATCACCGTGGTAACCTCGTCCATCTTGATGGTACTCTTTCCGACTAGAAGAGCAGTCATCAAGGACTCATACGAAGGTGGAAGCGACGCTAGCAAAACCAGCACCCTGGTCTTCTCCTCAACATTCTCGCTAATGCTGAAGAGGTCGGTGAGGATCTTCTGGAAGTAGCTGAGATGGTCCTGCATACTCTATCCCTCAGTCATCCGTAGTTGGTAGAACTGCCTCCAGAAGAAAAGAGTGTTGGTGAGAGATTTCGTCATGTACAACTTCTCGAACTTCGACCACAGCACCATCGGAAAAATCTCGCTAAGTACATGGATCACCACCTCATCCACTAAGTACATGCAGATGGTACTCACCGTCTGCATCTGTAGCTGTCTCCAATCCTGCACCTCCATGGTGGTCGGCTTCTCCTCGCACAAGAGAGCATCGATCAACCCTTATTGGATGAGCATGTCCTTCACCCTTGTCTGCCGCAAGGAGAAATTATTTTTTTCATCAAACTTGTTGATCTCCATCTTGATTAATCTTGTCTTCTCTATCTTTAGTCTTCCTCACCACCGCTGTAATCTGTGTCCTTGTACCGCCTCGCTCTGATACCACTTGTTGGTGATCTTGGGCTCGTTGGACTCTATTTTTCGTCGCAGACCTTGCTGTGGCTCAATATGGACCGAATCTCGAGTCATCAAATCTTAACAATTTTTCATCAAACTTGTTGATCTCCATCTTGATTGATCATGTCTTCTCCATCTTTAGTCTTGCTCACCATCGCTGCAATCTACGTTCTTGTACCGCCTCGCTCTGATACCACTTGTTGGTAATCTTAGGCTCGTTGGACCCCATTTTTCATCGCGGACCTCGCTGTGGACTCAATGTGGACTGGATCTCGAGGCGTCAAATCTTAACACATCACTTACTAGAGAATTCCAAACTCATTCTTTCTTACTCTCAAAGATGTGGGCTCCATTGCAGATTTTATGACTTCATCGAGCTGGCTCTCAAGATTTAGACAACCTCTAAATGTTGCCGCCATTTCTATCTTTGATGAACATACTCCCTAATGTGCAGCTGACAATGGATAATTACACGAGACATTGGAAATGGAACTCTTCTAACAAATTCACAATAAAGCATTGCTACTCTTTCTTTTTCATGGTGTAGTTTCAATTCGAAGTACCTTCATTTAGAGACTCCCCCTACTAGAAAAGGTGCATGAAGATCTTTAACTGGCTATATTATAATAGTTATAAGATCCTCACAGCCGATAAGCTCCAGAAGAAAGGACTACGTGATCCCAATTCATATCTACTATGCTCTTCTTCTGACGAAAATTTGGATCATTTGATGCTATCCTTTTATATTCCAAATCGTTTTGGAGCTCCATCTTTTGCAAGTATTTTCATCTTCAAATCCCTGACAGCATTCGTGACCTCTGGCATGATTGGAGATCATCATAACTAAGGACTCATTACTTAGCCTTAGATACCATTGTTGTTGTTGAGTAATGGTGTCTATGGAAGAGCGCCACAATTGCATCTTTAGATTTGAACCATCGTCTATCAGAGCTTGCGAAATGGGCCATCACTCTGATTAAAAACTGGACATCAACCTCTTCTACTGAAGTTAGTACCGTGCTTCGGAAGTTCAATCGAAAGAAGCCTGATGATGGTAGTAATTTGCCTCTTCCACCATTTTAACCGATGAGTACCTCTCATCTTTGGTCTCTTGCCAACTACCATCATTGTAAATGTAATACTTTAATACATATTAATAAAAGTTGGCGGAAGAATCTTTCTTCCTCCATTTGTTACTCTCAAAAAAAAAAAAAAAACAAAAAGGAAAACCCATCGGATAAACTATCTAATCTGCCGCGATATATCTAAAAGGATTAGCATAATCCGACCATTTAGACAAAGATGACTCATTTCAAACGTTTGACGTTTCTAAATGTCTAGCCGCAAAGAGGCCACATATGGCACCAAACAAACGACAATAGGGATCACGACCATTCTAATTCTCTCTACGTCTCACCATGCAGGAGAAGGTCAAAGTTAAGAATTCAATCAAGTCATTTTCACTCAACCACCGACAAGCAACGCATCGTTCTAACTACATGAAAGGGAACCCGGAATGGAAACAGATCGTGGCCATATTTACGGGCCCCAATTATTTATGCTTATTGATTTTAGTGACTCCACCAGCACGGCATTGGAAATTAGCAAAAGAAAGTTACAGCCGTAACAGTGACCTATACTGAATGTTATACAATGGACAAGCTTGATTTCAACATTCCATTGACAGCAGAGACCAAATATCTTTGCCCTTCTGAAAAAGGCTGATCTCTCTGGCGTCTTGTTTGCCTTCGTTGGATTTCTCCAACATACAAACATTCACTTCATAGATCCGGAGTACTTCTCCAAACTACCAACGTTCCATTTTGACATAGATCCCTCTACACACCCTTGTTCCAAATCTGAACACTAGCATTGGCACATTGAAAATGTGGATGAGAAGTTTCCAGCTTTTCAGGATCAGAAACAATCATTTTACCGTTTAGCTTGCTGCAATGGATCTTTAGTCGACTTTTACAGGACAACAATGGGTGAATCAATCAGTACAGACAAATTACGGGATATTGTAAATAATATGTTTTGTGCTAATTCTCTTTCGTGCCCAACCATCTTGATGCATTCGAGGATATATATATTATATATATATATATATATTCGGCAAGAAGAATAGGGGACAGTAAGCAAACTATCAGTACCGTCATCTACCGCTCTTCCAGTCTGATGTGCGTGGCCAGATGTGTTTCTATGGTCATCCCTATTAACCATTGCAGCATCATTGTAAGCATCGATCCAATTCTTTTGTTGCACCTTTTCTAGGACAAGCACGACGATTACCAGCCATTCCATTTCTCATTTTTTACAGCTCTTAAACTTGATTTTCAGTTACGGTTCACTCTTCTCAGTATTTGCATCGATGTGTGATTTTCCATGAGTGGACTAAAGGGCATCCAATCAAGTTAAAAGTCAAAGAAAAGACATCTTTCATTGTCAAGTGGCGTGTCCTACAATGAGTGCTTCTTTCTAAGAAGCCAAAACGACTGCAAAGACTTTAGTCCATTTTCAGTAGTTAAGAGTGGCTTTCCAATTAGCTGGAACATTTTAGGCGTATCCCATGAAGTCTTCCATATGCTCGTTGACAATTCCTTTCTTGGCCTAGCTCTCCTACATTACATACAGTCCAATATATGAAAGGCACGGCCCATCCAATCCAATTGGCCGTGCCTTTCATATATTATTATTGACTTAGGATTTTAATAAAAGAAATGTTATTTCGTACACCAGTAGTAACATTTCTCCTTTTTTAAAAGAGGTTAGTAGCTCATCGGTACCTAAGGCTTTAGATGCAGCTTACCAAGATACTGT